>NC_048573.1:19711987-20011987 GCF_013265735.2 Oncorhynchus mykiss
TATTTCAACCAGGCAGGTGCGACACGAAAATTAGAAATGGCAATATAATAAATGCCTTACCTTTGATCATCTGTTGGAACTCCAACAGGTCCCAGTTACATCACAAATTGTCCTTTTGTTCGATAATGTCCTTCTTTATATCCATAAAAACTCAGTTTAGCTGGCTCGCTTCAGTCAGTAATCCACCCAGTTTCCCTCCATCAAAATGCATACAAAATGAATCCCAAACTTTACTAATAAACTTTTCCAAACAAGTCAAACAACATTGATAATAAAACCTTAAGTACCCTAATACGTAAATAAATTATACAATTGAAGACGGAGAATCGTTGTCTTTACCAGAGAGAAATACCGAAGAACGCGCGCTCTTCTACACGCTTGGAAACACTACAGCCAAACTGGGAGCCACCTAGAAAAACTACAATTTCTGGCTCATTTGTCCTCTGGGTTTCGCCTGCCATATCAGATCTGTTATACTCACAGACATAATTGTAACAATTTTAGAAACTTTTTAGAGTTTTCTATACAAATCTACAAATTAAATGCATATCCTGAGTAGCTTCTGGGCCTGAGTAACAGGCAGTTTACTTTGGGCACGCTTTTCATCCGGACGTCAAAATACTGCCCCCTACCCAAGAGAGGTTAAACAAGAAAATCGTGCCATCTGCTTTGCTTAATATAAGGAATTTGAAATTATTTATACTTTTGATACTTAAATTACATTTAATTTTGATACTTAAATATATTTAGAACCAAATACTTTGACTTTTACTCAAGTACTATTTTACTGGGTGACTTTTACTTGAGTAAATATCAATTAAGGTGTGTGTGTATACTGTTGCTCAAGTATCACAGTTCGATACTTTTCCCCACCGCTGGACATAGCCTAATATGATTAGGTATGTTAATTTTAGGGCTGTCGGAGAGAATCAGTTAAGTAGAGTTCACTTTTTGCCCAAAACATTTTTATCGTAACTATTTCGGTGTCTGAACGCGTTCAAAATACACAGAAAACCTCCCAAATACATAATCTATAGCTACAGCTAAAAACAATTTAAACTAAAAACAAGTTGACATTGAGGTTAGTGTGCTTTTTCAATTTACCAAATTTTGCTTACTTTAGACAAGACTTCAATATTCTTGCAATGTTTTTTGTATAAAAAAAAGAGTTAAATTACATCGTAAAATGACGGCCTACCCCAGCCAAACCTGGACGACGCTGGGCCAATTGTGTGCTGACCTTTGGGCCTCCCAATCACTACCGGATGTGATACAGCCTGAATTTGGGCAAATTCGGAAGCAAATCCTGCGATTAACGATCTTAATCATTTGACAGACCTAATTATTTTTTGATGTAGCCTAATTTATAAAGCATAATAATTGTGCATAGCCACGGGAAGTGGGGGTGCTGAGGGTGCTGCAGCACCCCCTGATAAATCACAATTAAAGGTGCGCTATGTAGAAATTGCTCCATGTTTTCCTGGATGCTAAATTTCTAATATAAACTGAAATTAGGTGAATTTAGGTGAACTATAACAAAACATATTATTGTGGTGCAAACAAACCCCATAAACTGCAGAGAGAACCATAAGCAAACCTGTCCACATCTATCACTAAACCCACAGGTAGGTAACAATCACTGTGGGGTGAATTCTAACTTAGTTTTCACTTCTCCTGTGGAAATTAGGATTTGCCCCTTGATGAAATGGGATTAGTAAACTCTTCTGAACTTCATCCAGCAGTCGATAAGGACACAGTCTACAATACAAACAATGTGCTGCTATTAATCTTGTTTTACGAGTTTCAAATGAACATTTGAGTATAGAAATGATTAATGTTTGAAAGAATAATCAGGACAACATTCAGATCCTCGTCAGTCTTTGTCAGATTCTATTTTTGTAGTCTAGACTCATGGCAATGTTTTGTTTCGCTCTCTCAGAGTTGAAGAACTTCCAGTGTTCCCTCTACTCCTCTAAGGCCATGAACTGCAGCTGGCTTCCAGCCAATCAGACTGCAGATGACCTCCAGCTCTACTACTGGTGAGAACTATTTTACTTCAATTCCTAATCACTCCCTACTCAAAGCAACGGACTGACAGTAAAGGTGTGTGGGTTAAATTACTGGGGAAGCCAGAAAAAAAATATTTTCAACTTGTGTTGTGATAATTGTGTTCTCTATAACCTGTTAGTTCATATGCCGTGCGACCATTTACAGTGGGGCAAAAAAGTATTTAGTCAGCCACCAATTGTGCAAGTTCTCCCACTTAAAATGATGAGGCCTGTCATTTTCATCATAGGTACACTTCAACTATGACAGACAAAAATGAGAAAAAATCCAGAAAATCACATTGTAGGATTTTTTTATGAATTTATTTGCAAATTATGGTGGAAAATAAGTATTTGGTCAATAACTAAAGTTTATCTAAGTACTTTGTTATATACCCTTTGTTGGCAATGAAGTCTGTAAGTCTTCAAGGTTTTCACACACTGTTGCTGGTATTTTGGCCCATTCCTCCATGCAGATCTCCACTAGAGCAGTGATGTTTTGGGGCTGTTGCTGGGCAACACGGACTTTCAAAGATTTTCTATGGGGTTGAGATCTGGAGACTGGCTAGGCCACTCCAGGACCTTGAAATGCTTCTTACGAAGCCACTCCTTCGTTGCCCGGGCGGTGTGTTTGGGATCATTGTCATGCTGAAAGACCCAGCCACGTTTCATCTTCATTGCCCTTGCTGATGGAAGGAGGTTTTCACTCAAAATCTCACGATACATGGCCTCATTCATTCTTTCCTTTACACGGATTAGTCGTCCTGGTCCCTTTGCAGAAAAACAGCCCCAAAGCATGATGTTTCCACCCCCATGCTTCACAGTAGGTATGGTGTTCTTTGGATGCAACTAAGCATTCTTTGTCCTCCAAACACAACGAGTTGAGTTTTTACCAAAAAGTTATATTTTGGTTTCATCTGACCATATGACATTCTCCCAATCTTCTTCTGGATCATCCAAATGCTCTCTAGCTAACTTCAGACGGGCCTGGACATGTACTGGCGTAATTAAGCAGGGGGACACGTCTGGCACTGCAGGATCTGAGTCCCTGGCTGTGTACTGTGTTACTGATGGTAGGCTTTGTTACTTTGGTCCCAGCTCTCTGCAGGTCATTCACTAGGTCCCCCCGTGTGGTTCTGGGATTTTTGCTCACCGTTCTTGTGATCATTTTGACCCCACGGGGTGAGATCTTACGTGGAGCCCCAGATCGAGGGAGATTATCAGTGGTCTTGTATGTCTTCCATTTCCTAATAATTGCTCCCACAGTTGATTTCTTCAAACCAAGCTGCTTACCTATTGCAGATTCAGTCTTCCCAGCCTGGTGCAGGTCTACAATTTTGTTTCTGGTGTCCTTTGACGGCTCTTTGGTCTTGGCCATAGTGGAGTTTGGAGTGTGACTGTTTGAGGTTGTGGACAGGTGTCTTTTATACTGATAACAAGTTCAAACAGGTGCCATTAATACAGGTAACGAGTGGAGGACAGAGGAGCCTCCTAAAGAAGTTACAGGTCTGTGAGAGCCTGAAATCTTGCTTGTTTGTAGGTGATTAAATACTTATTTTCCACCGTAATTTGCAAATAAATTCATAAAAAATCCTACAATGTGATTTTCTGGATTTTTTTTCTTCTCATTTTGTCTGTCATAGTTGAAGTGTACCTATGATGAAAATTACAGGCCTCATCTTTTTAATTGGGAGAACATGCACAATTGGTGGCTGACTAAATACTTTTTTGCCCCACTATATATAAACTTGGCAAAAAAAGAAATGGCCTCTCACTGTCAACTGCGTTTTATTTTCGGCAAACTTAACATGTGTAAATATTTGTATAGATTCAACAACTGAGACATAAACTGAACAAAGGGAAACCTTTGCGAATCCGACCATCAACCGACCATCAAGCTACGACTCGTAGGTGAAGAGCACTTTTTGCCAGTCCTTTCTGGTCCAGGGACGGAGGGTTTGTGCCCATAGACAACGTTATTGCTGGTGATGTAAGGCAGGTCCTCAACAGACAACAGGCCTCCCAGCCCTCAGTCCAGCCTCTGTCTATTGCGGACAGTCTGAGCACTGATGGAGGGATTGTGCGTTCCTGGTTTAACTCGGGCAATGGTTGTTGCCATCCTGTACCTGTCCCGCAGGTATGATGTTCGGATGTATCGGTCCAGTGCAGGTATTGTTACACGTGGTCTACCACTGCGAGGACCATCCGCTGTCCTTCCTGTAGCGCTGTCTTAGGCGTCTCACAGTCCGGACATTGCAATTTATTGCCCTAGACACATCTGCAGTCCTCATGCTTACTTGCAGCATGCCTAAGGCATGTTCACGCAGATGAGCAGGGACCCTGGGCATCTTTCTTTTGTTGTTTTTCAGAGTCAGTAGAAAGGCCTCTAGTGTCCTAAGTTTTCATAACTGTGACCTTAATTGCCTACCGTCTGTAAGCTGTTAGTGTCTGTCGTGGTAATTTCCTGTATTACTAAACATTGAGAGAGCAAAACACAAGTCAGAGTTATACAGTGCCTTGCGAAAGTATTCGGCCCCCTTGAACTTTGCAACCTTTTGCCACATTTCAGGCTTCAAACATAAAGATATAAAACTGAAAGTAAAGGGGCTGAATAATTTTGCACGCCCAATTTTTCAGTTTTTGATTTGTTAAAAAAGTTTGAAATATCCAATAAATGTCGTTCCACTTCATGATTGTGTCCCACTTGTTGTTGATTCTTCACAAAAAAATACAGTTTTATATCTTTATGTTTGAAGCCTGAAATGTGGCAAAAGGTTGCAAAGTTCAAGGGGGCCGAATACTTTCGCAAGGCACTGTATAACTCTGACTTGTGTTTTGCTCTCTCAATGTTTAGTAATGTATTGTATTGCACTGTATTATAAAGTCCATCTTTAATTATGACCTTCACCAAAGCCCTGTGACTCTCAGATCAATTCAGTGTCTATAAATTAATTATCTGAGTGCTTACAAAACTATTCTTAGTATCAAGACACACCCATCTCAACTCGCATGACGAAACACAGATCTTAGGAGCATTACAAAGGAAGACTTTACTTGAGAGAGGAGTATCCCATAGCCAGACAGCATTAGCTATAAATTATCGTTCAGTTTGCTCTCTTAGACAAGGTTCTACTTCTCGATCTTGGTACTTCATATTACGAAACCATTACCTCATCCAATGGCATATCAGTTGTCAATTCTAGATACCCCCATCTCAAATACAATCCCTCCTGGACAAGCTCACTGAGACAGTGAGCCTCTTAGGTCATATGCTAGATCAAGATAAGGGCAACCTCAGAGGGGACATACAATAGTTAGACACATTCCCATAAGAAGACAAGCCTCCATTCTGTCCTCCCCTTATGATATTCTTCAAAGCATCACATGGTTTAACAGATACATTGACATATGAAGACAAGTCCGACCTCTCCCCTCTCTGGGCCCCTAGTGATTAAGCCCTGGAGAAGAGAGAGGAAAATGCAACTGCCAACAGTATTATCCAAAAGAAGACATCCTAATGACAAATATCTCACATAAGATGTTTTATTTATATAATAATGCTTATCAATGTTACCTAACTAATTCTGATTCAGCCACGACATGTCTTAACGACCGTTCCACAGGTGCATGTTTATGGTTCATTGAACAAGCAAGGGAAATAGTGTTTAAACCCTTTACAATGAAGATCTATTTATTTGGATTTTTACGAATTATCTATGAACGACAGGGTCAAGAAAAAGGGATGTTGCTATTTTGCTGAGATATATATGCGGAGGCGCAACTTTAGTTTTATCCAGTCGGATAAACACTCCATACAGCCCACCCAACCACTCGGAGATGTCCGCATGGTGCTAAAGCACATTGTTGCCTCGTTTTGTTACACATTCCAATGACAAAACTGGGGGGGGACAATGAAAGTTGCCCCGTATATAGAGTTGAAGTCGGACATTTACATACACTTAGGTTGGTGTCATTAAAACTAGTTTTTCAACCACTCTACAAATATCTTGTTAACAAACTATAGTTTTGGCAAGTTGGTTAGGACATCTACTTGGTGCATTACACAAGTAGTTTATCCAACAATTGTTTACAGACATATTATTTCACTTATAATTCACTGTATCACAATTCCAGTGGGTCAGAAGTTTACATACACTAAGTTGACTGTGCCTTTTAAACAGCTTGGAAAATTCCAGAAAATGATGTCATGGCTTTAGAAGCTTCTGATAGGCCTTGAAATACATCCACAGGTACTCAAATGATGTCAATTAGCCTATCTTCAAACTCAGTGCCTCTTTCTGCTTGTGTGGGAGCAAAACTCATGCCAATGATTACATTTCCATTATTTGCAGTATCTAGACTGTCCACTTTGAAATGCTGAGACAGAATGGACATATAAGGAATAGAACACATATGATCAGGGCCCCGCCACCATTATAACTTAGACAGCTGTCAGATGTGGGCGTTAACAAGCAAGAACTGAGACGGCAAGATAATGGTGGAGAAAGGTCAAAGGGAGTTATTTTCATATAGAGGGAGGGGACTCTATGCGTATAAATTAAATGTATTGGAGTGGCCATCACATAGCTCTGAACTCAATCCTATAGAAAATTTGTGTGCAGAACTGAAAAAGCGTGTGCGAGCAAGGAGGCTTACTAAACTGACTGTTACACTAGCTCTGTCAGGTGGAATGGGCCAAAATTCAACATTAGCCTTCTACATCTAGATACATTTTGAACTTCCATTGTCTGATCCAATTTATGGTTGGATCAGAATCGCCATTATAATCATTGAGAATTAAGTAAAAACACAAGTCCAAATCTCCATCCATGGATAATTTAGGAACGAGACTATTTTAGCTAGCTAGCCACCGAAAGAAAACACAATGAGAAGCAACAATTCAAGTTTCTGTCAATGACGTATGCTCTCAATGTGACTTGATAGGAGTGATGCCAAATCAAAACTGGTTTCCCTTGTCACCTGTGTTTTGGTGTGCCAGGACCATTCACAGTTGAGCTCACTCAGTTTTGCTCAAGGCTGATTGGCTATTATTTGATATTTTTATCAAGGGAGGCCAAATGCGCGCTGGCTTCCCTTGCGTTAAATGCTACAGGCAGTAACAATGTCATTCTCTTTTGGACCAGTCAGCATCAGATAGATGGCCTTAACATACAGTGACATAGAGGTGCTATTTGCTCGCTTTCTGCCTGGTGAGATACACAAAAGTATGTGGACACCCCTTAAAATTAGTGACTTCGGCTATTTCAGCCACAGCCGTTGTTGACAGGTGTATAAAATGGAGCAGACAGCCATGCGATCACCATAGACAAATACTGGAAGTAGAATAGCCTTGCTGAAGAGCTCAGTGATTTTCAACGTGGCACCATCATAGGATGCCACCTTTCCAACAAGACAGTTCATCAAATTTCTGCCCTGCTAGAGCTGCCCCGGTCAACTATAAGTGATGTTATTGAGAAGTGGAACCGTCTAGGAGCAACAATGGCTCAACCATTAAGTGGTAGGCCACACAAGCTCACAGAACGGGACCACCGATTGCTAAAGCGTGTAGCACGTAAACATCGTCTGTCCTCGCTTGCAACACTTACTACTGAGTTCCAAACTGCCTCTGGAAGCAACGTCAGCACAATAACTTTTCATCTGGAGCTTCATGAAACTGGTTTCCGTGGAGCCGCACACAAGCCTAAGTTCACCATGCGCAAATGCCAAGCGTCGGCTGGAGTGGTGTAAAGCTCACCGCAATTGGACTCTGGAGCAGTGGAAACGCGTTCTCTGGAGTGATAAATCACGCTTCACCATCTGGCAGTCCGGCGAACTAATCTGGGTTTGGCGGAGAACACTACTTGCCCGAATGCATAGTGCCAACTGTAAAGTGTGGTGGAAGAGAAATAAAGGTCTGGGGCTGTTTTTCATGGTTTGGGCTATCCCCTTCGTTCCAGTGAAGGGAAATCTTAACTCTACAGCATTCAATGACGTTCTAGATGATTCTGTGCTTCCAACTTTGTGGGAACAGTTTGGAGAAGGCCCTTTCCTGTTTCAGCATGACAATGCCCCCGTGCACAAGGAAAATGGTTTGTTGAGATAGGTGAAGATCTTGACTGGCCTGCACAAAGCCCTGACCTTAACCCCATCAAACAACTTTTGGATTACTAATTGCCAAGCAAGGTCTAATTGCCAAACATCAGTGCCCTACCTCACTAATGTTCTTGTGGCTGAATGCTGCGGGGACTTGCTCCTAATGCTCCAACATCTAGTGGAAAGCCTTCCCAGAACTCCATATTAATGCACATGATTTTGAAATTAGATGTTTGACGAGAAGGCGTACACATACTTTTGGTCATGTAGTGTACATTCAACCTCTTGTGAATTGAAGGACAATTATGAAACCCAAAGAGATGGGGGAAAAAAATGTATTGGTACATTAGGCATCCATTAGTACATGCCACTGCAGACTGAACTGGTAAAATAACTCCTGGCACACTGAATATTTGCAAGTGAAACATGAATTGCCAATGGTCACATAGGCCTAGAGACCGTTGCCAAGGCTTCTTCTACCAATTCACTTCATATTTTGTTTCTCCTACATATCATACCCATCTTAGATGTTATTAAGCTTCAGGAGTGCAAAGGTTCACCTATCAATTCAACTGACAAGCAATGGCACTGATCCCAACCTAGATGTAAGTGTTAGCTGAGCAGTGACACATTCTCATCCCTAATGTTTCAGGTACCCTGGTGAATCCCACAAAACAGCATGCAGTGACTACAAGCCCAGAGCTAGTGAGAAGATAGGATGTCGCCTGAGAGGGGACTTCCTTGAACATGACGTCTACTTCCTCTTTAATGGAACTCTCAATGGTTTGTCTGTACAGAAAACCTTCCGGGTGTGTCCTGTACATTATGGTAAGAATAACAACTTTTTTTAACAGTTAGAAATGCATGTTTACCAACTAATCAGTAATTGCATGATACTACCCAACTCTCAAGTAATATTCAATATTGTTGATATTGCCAATACTCTCATTTATCTAATAGTCTACTTTATGTCCGATTCTCTTCAGTCAAGCCCCCGGCCCCTAGGGTTAAGATCACAGAGGAAGGGAAGGATCTCCTTCTGAGCTGGGACCCTCCGGACTTAGCCGCTCATCACTGCTGGGTTTACATCTTAAACTACAGCATGTGTCGAGAGTCTCTGGTAAGCCATGGATGTGTGGATATATTTCATATAACCTTTTTATTTATCCAAGCTAGTTCTGAACAAATTTGAATTTACAATGACAACCTGGTGAGTGCCGACGTTTTCGTCTGTTGCACTTCCCAGAAGAGTTTTCAATAGTTTCATATTGAATTTAACCTTTGGTTAATTATGGTTCACTTGGCCATTGTTGGACAGACTAGTCCCACTGAGATAAAATCTATTTTGCAACAGAGACCTGATGTTCAAAACCTGTGGATGTAATAATGCTGAATGACTCATTAACCGATAACGAGACCTACGTTTATTTGTTCATCTGGCTACAGACAGTATATAGGTCAGATGAAGGGTTGGGCGTTCTGGTATTGTCACCATAAGATGGGCTACTAATCTGAATTACACCAATACAAATACCGATTTAGTCACTGAAACATGTTTACACTGCTTTTACTGACCTAAAGGCCCGTGTGTGTGTGTGTGTGTCCTTGCGTGTTTTAATGAAATGGTACCATTATCGGAGTTCCAGTCAATGTTTGTGTGTGTGTGTTTCCTCCAGAGTAAGGAAATACAATACAAATATGATAATGTAGCCGTGTACGTGCCGTACGACCTGAGATGCCAATACAGAGTCCAGGTTAAAGCAGTCTATAAGAAGTCATGTGGCGCAGGAGGGAGCGACTGGAGCGATGTTGAACTTTATGGTACTTACTCCACTTTCTTTCTCCACACTCTGTCAGGACACAGTCAGTGATATAATTATGTTAACATTGAAATAGTTTAAACTTTCCCTGTATCAAATGAAATGGAGGATGAATAAAAAAAGTGTATATTATACCATTAGTCTATGAAAATATTATAAACTGGGTGATTCGAGCCCTGAATGCTGATCAGACCGTATACCACAGGTATGACACAACATGTATTTTTATTCCTCTAATTACGTTGGTAGCCAGTTTATAATAACAATTATGCACCTTGGGGTGGTTGTGGTATATGGCCAATATGCTAAAGGCTGTATCCAGGCAAATCAAAGCTTATTTGTCATGTGCGCCGAATACAACGTTGAAATGCTTACTTACAGGCTCTAACCAACAAGGCAAAAAAGGTATTAGGTGAACAATGGGTAAGTAAAGAAATAAAAACAACAGTAAAAAATTAAGTGGCGAGGCTATATACAGTAGCGAGGCTATAACAGCAGTGAGGCTACATACAGGCACCAGTTAGTCGGGCTGATTGAGGTAGTATGTACATGTAGATATGGTTAAAGTGACTATGCATATACGATAAACAGAGTAGCAGTCGCGTAAGAGGTTGGCACATTGTGTCGTGCGTAAGTGCCCTTAGCTGTGGTATATTGGCCATATACCACACCCCCTCATGCCTTGTTGCTTAAGTATGACATTATAATAGAATTGTGTACTGTTGGCTAAATGTGATAGACTTCTAATCTTATAGACATGCTTCGAAATAGACCCAGTCACTGACGTTTTGCTTGTGTTCCTTTCAGGTGTGGAGGATCTTAATTTTGATTGGTTGATGACTGTATTTGCCATCCTCATTCCAGCTGCAGTTGGCCTATTCATCCTCCTGTGTCTTTGTTGTTTCATGAAGTAAGTCAACCTACATCATGGGGTCTACATTCTGTCTTTGGGGGTTGTCTAAAGAGAATGCCATCTTGTGTTTTCACTTAAGCAATTTACATTTTGGTGATTAGGGTTGTAATTGTGGCCTCTTTGGTTATTTTCCAGGCACAGAGAGAAGCTTTTCCCCAAAATTCCACAGCCCTCCTTGATTTTGAAGGACATGCTGAACAGCAATAAGGAACAGAAGGTGAGAACAGCAACAGCCTCTTGTGTTATTAGCAGTGGTCTAACAGTAAGGGGCTAGCTGATGTTATAGGACTTCACTTATTAGAAATGCTAACATTACAATTCTTTCATGACCCTCACACACTAACTAACACCCCCCCCCCCCCCCCCCCTATTCCCTGCCTTCCAGAGCTTCGTAGGGAATCTCTATGTCCCTGCAGTGGAGGAGATGGAATGTAAGATCAGCCTAGAGAAAGACTCTACTCTTCTCTTGATGCAGCCTGACCCCTGAGAGGCTACACACAGACCCAGTTGTGATTACCACAGTACAGACAGATACATCTGGTATGACTTCAGTGTTATTGACCAACACTCGGAGCAAGCCATTTTAAGGTGGACCCCAGTTGCATTGCTGAAGAATTCCAGGACTTGGAGCTCTGCAGTCGATGGACCACTTTAGCAAGTTGGACACAGACGGAGAGCGTGTGGAGTATGGACTGTCGAGGATAGACTCCTTTTCCTGTGTTTTTCCTAGGACTGTTTTGAGGCGTTGACGCAATGACTCCTGTATTGTTCTGAGTTATGTATGTATGTATGTATGTGGGGGTGTGTGTGTGTGTGTGAGTGTGTTTGTTTAGGAAGATACTATCAACTGTTCTCATGAACCTCTTGCATCCCACGGCTTGGGGTCATAGGTCAGACGTTATCAGAAAGCCAGTGCAGGAAACGAGGAGCTGGGCTCATAACCCTCACTCCTCGACCAAATGGAACATTAGTAGGCAGTGCCCAAAGATATGCCCAGGCAGCATTGCAGGCTTTATCTGACTAATCAACCCTGTTCATAATGTAGTGATTTAGGGGACACCTACAAAGGACTGGAACCAGGGATCCTCTGTAGAATGAGTTTACTATATGTGCCATAAGTCCAGACATCTTGGCAGGCGCTTTAAAGGAATACTACACTAAAAAAACGATGTTGTATTATTTTTTCCATTAGTTCACCATAATAAAATCTCCCCCCAAAATGTGCTATATCAGCCTTTTTCAAGAAAGCACATTCACTAGAGCAAAAACTTTCCTTGATGCAAAACGCAACAACACTAAGAAATTGTTTTTGAGTATTCCTTTAATGAATTTGATTACAGGGAGACTACAATAACATGATCTCGTAGTGAGAGGTGCTAGACAATACATAGCGAAGGCAAGAGGCTATATGCCAAAGTGAGCTAGCTTGTCAACCTACTGCAGTTTATCTACCACATCTCTTGCTATTAAAGAGAGAGCTTCTGTGTACATAATAGCTATGTGTAGAATAGGTGGTACAGGTTGTGTGTGTGTGTGTGTGTATATTGTAAAATGTACAGTATAATGTAGTGGGGGCTGCTGTGGGGAGGACAGCTCATAATAATGGCATGAAACACATGGAAACCATTTTTGATGTATTTTAGCTTTTTTTTGTTTTAATAAATTGTACATGTTCTATATGTTTCCAGGTGGAACCTTGTTGGTCCTCTACATGCCTGATTGAAGTTATTCTCCACACACTCGGTATCATTCACATCAAATCTAAATGCATGCAGAGGCTCTTCCTTGGCAGAAGTGTTACACCATGTCATTAAAACAATTACTTTTAGGAGGCCCTGAACAGGTTCAGACTTATCTGTTCTGAAGTACACTTGGCAATTATAAAACATTCTGACAGAGCAAGCAATGGGCAAGTCAGTAAAGGTCTAGTGCACTCTAGCTGTTTTATGAAAATCAATCCAGTGTGTTCAAATAATATCCCAATTAACAAAGAACTGAATAAACTAAGTTCTGCCCTTTTTAAATTTCACAGAGGGATTGCTCCCTGGAACACGTAGTTCCATCCATATAATATAATTAAGCACTAAGGCCTGAGGTGTGGTATATGGCCAATATACAATGGCTAAGAGCTGTTCTTAAGCACGACGCAACCCAGAGTGCCTGGATACAGTCATTAACCGTGGTATATTGGCCATATACCTCAAACCCCCAATGTGCCTTGTTGCTATTGTAAACTGGTTAATAACATAATTATACCAGTAAAAAGTAATTTTACCTGTGGTATAAGGTCTGAGATACCTCAGGGCTCAAGCCACCCAGTTTATAATAATTATAAAATGTGGATCCTGGATGCTGATTTGACGAGCAGCATTCCAAGTCGTGCTGCATTGGCCGTTACAGACAAATCTATGCCTACTATCAGTTCCATCTGAAAATGATCACTGCGCCTCAAGACGATCATGTTCATTGTTGCTTTGCAAATCAGCTCTTTTATCTCAACTCGCACATTATTTCTCCTTGCTTCCAGCCTAGCATTTAGTTTGGTGTAGCGGGGGTGTAGCGCAGAAACAATGTTTCACATTTGAATTTCAATCTCTGGAGTACCATAGAGTGAACGGTGCCGAGACTAGACAACTTTTTCTGAGCAAAGTCATTATCATGGACATATCCAAGTAGCTTAGTGGTTAGAGCGTTGGGACAGTAACCGAAAGGCTGCCAGATCGAATCCCCGAGCTGACAAGGTAAAAAAATATGTTCTGCACCTGAACAACGCAGTTAACCCACTCTTCCAAGGCTGTCATTGTAAATAAGAATTTGTTCTGAACTAGTTAAAGTTTTATGTTTTTTTTATCCAAGAAGGAGCAAAAAAAAACATATACTTAACTTCAGCTAGTGTACTGTCATTCCAGGTTACCTGTGACTGTATTCATGATACAGCACTGTCTCAAATCAAATGTATTTATAAAGCCCTTCTCACATCAGCTGATATCTCAAAGTGCTGTACAGAAACCCATCCTAAAACCCCAAACGGCAAGCTGTGCAGGTGTAGAAGCACAGTGGCTAGGAAAAACTCCCTAGAAAGGCCAGAACCTAGTAAGAAACCTAGAGGAACCAGGCTCTGAGGGATGGCCAGTCCTCTTCTGGCTGTGCCGGGTGGAGATTATAACAGAACATGGCCAAGATGTTCAAATATTCATAGATGACCAGCAGGGTCAAATAATAATAATCACAGTGGTTGTCGAGGGTGCAACAGGTCAGCACCTCAGGAGTAAAGGTCAGGTGGCTTTTCATAGCCGATCATTCAGAGCATCTCTACCACTCCTGCTGTCTCTAGAGAGTTGAAAACAGCAGGTCTGGGACAGGTAGCACATCCGGTGAACAGGTCAGGGTTCCATAGCCGCAGGCAGAACAGTTGAAACTGGAGCAACAGCCTGGCCAGGTGGATTGGGGACAGCAAGGAGTCATCAGGCCAGGTAGTCCTGAGGCAAGGTCCTACGAGAGAGAGAGAAAGAAAGAAAGACAGAGCATACTTAAATTCGCACAGGACACCGAATAAGACAGGAGAAATACTCCAGATATAACAGACTGACCCTAGCCCCCGACACATAAACTACTGCAGCATAAATACTGGAGGCTGAGACAGGAGGGGTCGGGAGACGCTGTGGCCCCATCCGAGGATACCCCCGAACAGGGCCAAACAGGCAGGATATAACCCCACCCACTTTGCCAAAGCACAGCCCCCACACCACCAGAGGGATATCTTCAACCACCAACTTCTGAGACAAGGCTGAGTATAGCCCACAAAGATCTCCGCCACGGAACAACCCAAGGGGGAGCGCCAACCCCGACAGAAAGATCACGTCAGTGACTCAACCCACTCAAGTGAAGCACCCCTCCTAGGGACAGCATGGAAGAGCACCAGTAAGCCAGTGACTCAGCCCCTGTAATAGGGGTTTAGAGGCAAAGAATCCCAGTTGAGAGAGGGGAACCGGACAGGCAGAGACAGCAAGGGTGGGTCGTTGCTCCAGTGCCTTTCCGTAGACCTTCACACTCCTGGGCCAGGCTACACTCAATCATAGGACCTACTGAAGAGATGAGTCTTCAATAAAGACTTAAAGGTTGAGACCGAGTCAGCATCTCTAACATGGGTAGGCAGACCATTCCATAAAAATGGAGCTCTATAGGAGAAAGCCCTGCCTCCAACTGTTTGCTTAGATATTCTAGGGACAGTTAGGAGGCATGCATCTTGTCACCGTAGTGTACGTGTAGGTATGTACGGCAGGACCAAATCGTGAAGATAGGTAGGAGCAAGCCCATGTAATGCTTTGTAGGTTAGCAGTAAAACTTTGAAATCAGCCCTTGCCTTAACAGGAAGCCAGTGTAGAGAGGCTAGCACTGGAGTAATATGATCACATTTTTTGGTTGTAGTCAAGATTCTAGCAGCCGTGTTTTGCACTCACTGAAGTTTATTTTGTGCTTTATTCGAGTAGCAGGAAAGTAGAGCACTGCAGTAGTCTAACCTAGAAGTGACAAAAGCATGGATAATTTTTTCTGCATCATTTTTGGACAGAACGTTTCTGATTTTTGCAATGTTACGTAGATGGAAAAAAGCTGTCCTTGAAACAGTCTTGATATGTTCGTCAAAAGAGAGATCAGGGTCCAGAGTAACGCCGAGGTCCTTTACAGTTTTATTTCAGACAACTGTACAACCATCAAGATTAATTGTCAGATTCAACAGAACTCTTTGTTTCTTGGGACCTAAAACAAACATCTCTGTTTTGTCCGAGTTTAAAAGTAGAACATTTGCAGCCATCCACTTACAGTGGGGAATACTTGTTCTGCTGCCGATTTTGCAGGTTTTCCTACTTACAAAGCATGTAGAGGTCTGTAATTTTTCTTCAACTGTGAGAGACGGTATTGAATATAAAACAAAAATCCAGAAAATCACATTGTATAAAAAATGTTTTTTTACCACATTTTCTCCCCAATTTCATGGTATCCAATTGTTTTAGTAGCTACTATCTTGTCTCATCGCTACAACTCCCGCACGGGCTCGGGAGAGACGAAGGTTGAAAGTCATGCGTCCTCCAATACACAACCGCATGCCGCACTGCTTCTTAACACAGCACGCATCCAACCCGGAAGCCAGCCGCACCGATGTGTCGGAGGAAACACCATGCACTGGTGCGCAATGAGACAAGGATATCCCTACCAACCAACCCCTCCCTAACCCGGAAGACACTAGGCCAATTGTGCATTGCCCCACGGACCTCCCGGTCGCGGCCGGTTACAACAGAGCCTGGGCGCGAACCCAGAGTCTCTGATGGCACAGCTGGCACTGCAGTATAGCACCCTTAACCACTGCACCACCCGGGAGGCCCAAAAAGTTATACTTTTGACTCATCTGTCCATAGAACAGGTGCTTTTTGGCAAACTTGAGTCAACTTTTTGGACGAGATGGGTCACATTATGTCTGTTGAAAACCAAACACTGCATTTCACAGTAAGAACCTCATACCAACAGTCAAGCATGTTGGTGATAGTGTGATGGTTTGGGGATACTTTGCTGCCTCAGGACCTGCATGACTTGCCTTAATAGAAGGAACCATGAATTCTGCTCTGTATCAGAGAATTCTACAGGAGAATGGCAGGCCATCCGCCTGTGAGCTGAAGCTGAAGCACAGCTGGGTCATGCAGCAAGACAATGAGCCAAAAAAACACAATCAAGTCATCATGAAAATGGTTAAAAAGCAACACATTTTAAGTTTTGTAATGGCCTAGTCAAATTCCAGACATAATATCCAATTGAGATGTTGTGGCAGGACTTGAAACGAGCAGTTCATGCTTGAAAACCCACAAATGTCACCTAGTTAAACCAGTTACGCATGAAAAAGTGGGCCATAATTCCTCCACAGCAACATGAGACTGATCAACAACTACAGGAAGGATATGGTTCCAGTCATTGCAGCTAAAGGTGGCACAACCAGTTATTGCGTGTAAGGTCGCAATTACTTTTTCACACAAGGGTATTGGGCCTTACATACAGTGCCTTGCGAAAGTATTCGTCCCCCTTGAACTTTGCGACCTTTTGCCACATTTCAGGCTTCAAACATAAAGATATAAAACTGTATTTTTTTGTGAAGAATCAACAACAAGTGGGACACAATCATGAAGTGGAACGACATTTATTGGATATTTCAAACTTTTTTAACAAATCAAAAACTGAAAAATTGGGCGTGCAAAATTATTCAGCCCCTTTACTTTCAGTGCAGCAAACTCTCTCCAGAAGTTCAGTGAGGATCTCTGAATGTTCCAATGTTGATCTAAATACAATCCACCTGTGTGTAATCAAGTCTCCGTATAAATGCACCTGCACTGTGATAGTCTCAGAGGTCCGTTAAAAGCGCAGAGAGCATCATGAAGAACAAGGAACACACCAGGCAGGTCCGAGATACTGTTGTGAAGAAGTTTAAAGCCGGATTTGGATACAAAAAGATTTCCCAAGCTTTAAACATCCCAAGGAGCACTGTGCAAGCGATAATATTGAAATGGAAGGAGTATCAGACCACTGCAAATCTACCAAGACCTGGCCATCCCTCTAAACTTTCAGCTCATACAAGGAGAAGACTGATCAGAGATGCAGCCAAGAGGCCCATGATCACTCTGGATGAACTGCAGAGATCTACAGCTGAGGTGGGAGACTCTGTCCATAGGACAACAATCAGTCGTATATTGCACAAATCTGGCCTTTATGGAAGAGTGGCAAGAAGAAAGCCATTTCTTAAAGATATCCATAAAAAGAGAAGGTGCTCTGGTCAGATGAAACCAAAATTTAACTTTTTTGCAACAATGCAAAATGTCATGTTTGGCGTAAAAGCAACACAGCTCATCAGCCTGAACACACCATCCCCACTGTCAAACATGGTGGTGGCAGCATCATGGTTTGGGCCTGCTTTTCTTCAGCAGGGACAGGGAAGATGGTTAAAATTGATGGGAAGATGGATGGAGCCAAATACAGGACCATTCTGGAAGAAAACCTGATGGAGTCTGCAAAAGACCTGAGACAAGGATGGAGATTTGTCTTCCAACAAGACAATGATCCAAAACATAAAGCAAAATCTACAATGGAATGGTTCAAAAATAAACATATCCAGGTGTTAGAATGGCCAAGTCAAAGTCCAGACCTGAATCCAATCGAGAATATGTGGAAAGAACTGAAAACTGCTGTTCACAAATGCTCTCCATCCAACCTCACTGAGCTCGAGCTGTTTTGCAAGGAGGAATGGGAAAAAATGTCAGTCTCTCGATGTGCAAAACTGATAGAGACATACCCCAAGCGACTTACAGCTGTAATCGCTGCAAAAGGTGGCGCTACAAAGTATTAACTTAAGGGGGCTGAATAATTTTGCACGCCCAATTTTTCAGTTTTTGATTTGTTAAAAAAGTTTGAAATATCCAATAAATGTTGTTCCACTTCATGATTGTGTCCCACTTGTTGTTGATTCTTCACAAAAAAATACAGTTTTATATCTTTATGTTTGAAGCCTGAAATGTGGCAAAAGGTCGCAAAGTTCAAGGGGGCCGAATACTTTGCACTGTAACTTTGTTTATGAAATAAATACAATAAGTATGTAATTGGTGTGTTTTTTGTTCACTCATGTTCCCTTTATCGAATTTTAGATTTTGGTTGAAGATTTGACAACATTCAGTATAAAATAATATGCATAAGTAGAGAAAATTTGAAAGGGGGCAAAGACTTTTTACAGCACTGTATACCATTTAGACATCGAGTTTGATCAATCTATTCCATCAATCAATCAAATGTATTTTATAAAGCCCTTTTTACATAAGCAGTTATCACAACTACTCATAAATATCCAGCCTAAAACCCCAAAGAGCAAGCAATGCAGAGCCAGAAGCACCGTGGGGGTAAGAAAGGGAATGTGTTATGAAGTCCTTATGTGGGTACTCTTCAAATACTGATACCGATCTAATAAATTGGCCTATTTAATATCCACGTCTTCACTCGGGCAGAATTGAGTCATGCATCATTAATTTATCCATCTATCCTTTATTTATACAGATGATGCCATTGTAAGGTCAAATCTATCTTCTTAAAGGGCAATTCTGCCACTTTTTAACCTCATATTCATGATTTCCAGCACCATACCAGTGTCTACATATGTGGAAACGGTGGGTTTCTATGTTAAAACAATAAGAAGAAAGAAATGTTCTCTGAGACATCACATGGTAGGATTTAAAGTTAGAAAAAACAGTGATTTTCAAAACATGGGTATTTTCATGATTCCCATGTCACAGCAAATCTCATAGTGTTTGAAGATCATTGTTTATCAAATGTTTTAACATGATGATGTCATCAAGTAGAACTTTATATTTTTTTGTAGAAATGCAACATTTTCCCATATCCCATTCACGTTCTTGTACTATATTTAGTACAATAACAAAATACGACCACTGAACAAATTCTGTTTTCTGTAAATGCATGACATTTGTTGTCAACATAGTACAAGTGTTAAGACAGGCCACATTGACGTTTTAAAATGGTCATTATCTATCAAACTTCCAGTGTGAACCAAAGTTGGGATTTTGAGAAATGTGAAAAAATCATTCAAATTACTTCAGCATTTGTTTTTTGAAATACATTTAAGAATGAAATAGTTTAAAAGCATAACATATTGTTATTTGACCTGTTCTAAGACCAAATATGCTAAATGTATGATTCAATTTATTGACATTTGTGAACTACAGCTGTTTCTGTATCGTAATCTATTTACTCTTTGGATACATGGGGTTACTGTTTTTTTTTTTTACACATTTCACAAATCAAGTCATGTGAATACTGTACATGTTCAAAGGATCAGATCTTAATAATTGTTGGTAATATACGGTACCAGTCAAAGGTTTGGACACACCTACTAATTCAAGTGTTTTCTTTATTTGTTTTACTATTGTCTACATTGTCGAAAAGTAGTGAAGACATCAAACCTATGAACTGTGCAACTGGGTCCTGGTCCTGGACTTCCACATATGGAATCATGTAGTAACCCAAAAAAAGAGTTAAACAAATCCAAATATACACTGCTCAAAAAAATAAAGGGAACACTAAGATAACACATCCTAGATCTGAATGAATGTAATATCCTTATTAAATACTTTTTTCTTTACATAGTTGAATGTGCTGACAACAAAATCACACAAAAATGATAAATGGAAATCAAATTTATCAACCCATGGAGGTCTGGATTTGGAGTCACACTCAAAATTAAAGTGGAAAACTACACTACAGGCTGATCCAACTTTGATGTAATGTCCTTAAAACAAGTCAAAATGAGGCTCAGTAGTGTGTGTGGCCTCCACGTGCCTGTATGACCTCCCTACAACGCCTGGGCATGCTCCTGATGAGGTGGCGGATGGTCTCCTGAGGGATCTCCTCCCAGACCTGGACTAAAGCATCCGCCAACTCCTGGACAGTTTGTGGTGCAAAGTGGCGTTGGTGGAGGGAGCGAGACATGATGTCCCAGATGTGCTCAATTGGATTCAGGTCTGTCATAGCATCAATGCCTTCCTCTTGCAGGAACTGCTGACACACTCCAGCCACATGAGGTCTAGCATTGTCTTGCATTAGGAGGAACCCAGGGCCAACCGCACCAGCATATGGTCTCACAAGGGGTCTGAGGATCTCATCTCGGTACCTAATGGTAGTCAGGCTACCTCTGGCGAACACATGGAGGAAGAAAAGAAATGCCACCCCACACCATGACTGACCCACAGCCAAAGCGGTCATGCTGGAGGATGTTGCAGGCAGCAGAACGTTCTCCACGGCGTCTCCAGACTCTGTCAAGTCTGTCACGTGCTCAGTGTGAACCTGCTTTCATCTGTGAAGAGCACAGGGCGCCAGTGGCGAATTTGCCAATCTTGGTGTTCTCTGGCAAATGCCAAACGTCCTGCACGGTGTTGCATGCAGAGGCTCTTCCTTGGCAGAAGTGTTACACCATGTCATTAAAACAATTACTTTTAGGAGGCCCTGAACAGGTTCAGACTTATCTGTTCTGAAGTACACTTGGCAATTATAAAACATTCTGACAGAGCAAGCAATGGGCAAGTCAGTAAAGGTCTAGTGCACTCTAGCTGTTTTATGAAAATCAATCCAGTGTGTTCAAATAATATCCCAATTAACAAAGAACTGAATAAACTAAGTTCTGCCCTTTTTAAATTTCACAGAGGGATTGCTCCCTGGAACACGTAGTTCCATCCATATAATATAATTAAGCACTAAGGCCTGAGGTGTGGTATATGGCCAATATACAATGGCTAAGAGCTGTTCTTAAGCACGACGCAACCCAGAGTGCCTGGATACAGTCATTAACCGTGGTATATTGGCCATATACCTCAAACCCCCAATGTGCCTTGTTGCTATTGTAAACTGGTTAATAACATAATTATACCAGTAAAAAGTAATTTTACCTGTGGTATAAGGTCTGAGATACCTCAGGGCTCAAGCCACCCAGTTTATAATAATTATAAAATGTGGATCCTGGATGCTGATTTGACGAGCAGCATTCCAAGTCGTGCTGCATTGGCCGTTACAGACAAATCTATGCCTACTATCAGTTCCATCTGAAAATGATCACTGCGCCTCAAGACGATCATGTTCATTGTTGCTTTGCAAATCAGCTCTTTTATCTCAACTCGCACATTATTTCTCCTTGCTTCCAGCCTAGCATTTAGTTTGGTGTAGCGGGGGTGTAGCGCAGAAACAATGTTTCACATTTGAATTTCAATCTCTGGAGTACCATAGAGTGAACGGTGCCGAGACTAGACAAGGCCCAAAAAGTTATACTTTTGACTCATCTGTCCATAGAACAGGTGCTTTTTGGCAAACTTGAGTCAACTTTTTGGACGAGATGGGTCACATTATGTCTGTTGAAAACCAAACACTGCATTTCACAGTAAGAACCTCATACCAACAGTCAAGCATGTTGGTGATAGTGTGATGGTTTGGGGATACTTTGCTGCCTCAGGACCTGCATGACTTGCCTTAATAGAAGGAACCATGAATTCTGCTCTGTATCAGAGAATTCTACAGGAGAATGGCAGGCCATCCGCCTGTGAGCTGAAGCTGAAGCACAGCTGGGTCATGCAGCAAGACAATGAGCCAAAAAAACACAATCAAGTCATCATGAAAATGGTTAAAAAGCAACACATTTTAAGTTTTGTAATGGCCTAGTCAAATTCCAGACATAATATCCAATTGAGATGTTGTGGCAGGACTTGAAACGAGCAGTTCATGCTTGAAAACCCACAAATGTCACCTAGTTAAACCAGTTACGCATGAAAAAGTGGGCCATAATTCCTCCACAGCAACATGAGACTGATCAACAACTACAGGAAGGATATGGTTCCAGTCATTGCAGCTAAAGGTGGCACAACCAGTTATTGCGTGTAAGGTCGCAATTACTTTTTCACACAAGGGTATTGGGCCTTACATACAGTGCCTTGCGAAAGTATTCGTCCCCCTTGAACTTTGCGACCTTTTGCCACATTTCAGGCTTCAAACATAAAGATATAAAACTGTATTTTTTTGTGAAGAATCAACAACAAGTGGGACACAATCATGAAGTGGAACGACATTTATTGGATATTTCAAACTTTTTTAACAAATCAAAAACTGAAAAATTGGGCGTGCAAAATTATTCAGCCCCTTTACTTTCAGTGCAGCAAACTCTCTCCAGAAGTTCAGTGAGGATCTCTGAATGTTCCAATGTTGATCTAAATACAATCCACCTGTGTGTAATCAAGTCTCCGTATAAATGCACCTGCACTGTGATAGTCTCAGAGGTCCGTTAAAAGCGCAGAGAGCATCATGAAGAACAAGGAACACACCAGGCAGGTCCGAGATACTGTTGTGAAGAAGTTTAAAGCCGGATTTGGATACAAAAAGATTTCCCAAGCTTTAAACATCCCAAGGAGCACTGTGCAAGCGATAATATTGAAATGGAAGGAGTATCAGACCACTGCAAATCTACCAAGACCTGGCCATCCCTCTAAACTTTCAGCTCATACAAGGAGAAGACTGATCAGAGATGCAGCCAAGAGGCCCATGATCACTCTGGATGAACTGCAGAGATCTACAGCTGAGGTGGGAGACTCTGTCCATAGGACAACAATCAGTCGTATATTGCACAAATCTGGCCTTTATGGAAGAGTGGCAAGAAGAAAGCCATTTCTTAAAGATATCCATAAAAAGAGAAGGTGCTCTGGTCAGATGAAACCAAAATTTAACTTTTTTGCAACAATGCAAAATGTCATGTTTGGCGTAAAAGCAACACAGCTCATCAGCCTGAACACACCATCCCCACTGTCAAACATGGTGGTGGCAGCATCATGGTTTGGGCCTGCTTTTCTTCAGCAGGGACAGGGAAGATGGTTAAAATTGATGGGAAGATGGATGGAGCCAAATACAGGACCATTCTGGAAGAAAACCTGATGGAGTCTGCAAAAGACCTGAGACAAGGATGGAGATTTGTCTTCCAACAAGACAATGATCCAAAACATAAAGCAAAATCTACAATGGAATGGTTCAAAAATAAACATATCCAGGTGTTAGAATGGCCAAGTCAAAGTCCAGACCTGAATCCAATCGAGAATATGTGGAAAGAACTGAAAACTGCTGTTCACAAATGCTCTCCATCCAACCTCACTGAGCTCGAGCTGTTTTGCAAGGAGGAATGGGAAAAAATGTCAGTCTCTCGATGTGCAAAACTGATAGAGACATACCCCAAGCGACTTACAGCTGTAATCGCTGCAAAAGGTGGCGCTACAAAGTATTAACTTAAGGGGGCTGAATAATTTTGCACGCCCAATTTTTCAGTTTTTGATTTGTTAAAAAAGTTTGAAATATCCAATAAATGTTGTTCCACTTCATGATTGTGTCCCACTTGTTGTTGATTCTTCACAAAAAAATACAGTTTTATATCTTTATGTTTGAAGCCTGAAATGTGGCAAAAGGTCGCAAAGTTCAAGGGGGCCGAATACTTTGCACTGTAACTTTGTTTATGAAATAAATACAATAAGTATGTAATTGGTGTGTTTTTTGTTCACTCATGTTCCCTTTATCGAATTTTAGATTTTGGTTGAAGATTTGACAACATTCAGTATAAAATAATATGCATAAGTAGAGAAAATTTGAAAGGGGGCAAAGACTTTTTACAGCACTGTATACCATTTAGACATCGAGTTTGATCAATCTATTCCATCAATCAATCAAATGTATTTTATAAAGCCCTTTTTACATAAGCAGTTATCACAACTACTCATAAATATCCAGCCTAAAACCCCAAAGAGCAAGCAATGCAGAGCCAGAAGCACCGTGGGGGTAAGAAAGGGAATGTGTTATGAAGTCCTTATGTGGGTACTCTTCAAATACTGATACCGATCTAATAAATTGGCCTATTTAATATCCACGTCTTCACTCGGGCAGAATTGAGTCATGCATCATTAATTTATCCATCTATCCTTTATTTATACAGATGATGCCATTGTAAGGTCAAATCTATCTTCTTAAAGGGCAATTCTGCCACTTTTTAACCTCATATTCATGATTTCCAGCACCATACCAGTGTCTACATATGTGGAAACGGTGGGTTTCTATGTTAAAACAATAAGAAGAAAGAAATGTTCTCTGAGACATCACATGGTAGGATTTAAAGTTAGAAAAAACAGTGATTTTCAAAACATGGGTATTTTCATGATTCCCATGTCACAGCAAATCTCATAGTGTTTGAAGATCATTGTTTATCAAATGTTTTAACATGATGATGTCATCAAGTAGAACTTTATATTTTTTTGTAGAAATGCAACATTTTCCCATATCCCATTCACGTTCTTGTACTATATTTAGTACAATAACAAAATACGACCACTGAACAAATTCTGTTTTCTGTAAATGCATGACATTTGTTGTCAACATAGTACAAGTGTTAAGACAGGCCACATTGACGTTTTAAAATGGTCATTATCTATCAAACTTCCAGTGTGAACCAAAGTTGGGATTTTGAGAAATGTGAAAAAATCATTCAAATTACTTCAGCATTTGTTTTTTGAAATACATTTAAGAATGAAATAGTTTAAAAGCATAACATATTGTTATTTGACCTGTTCTAAGACCAAATATGCTAAATGTATGATTCAATTTATTGACATTTGTGAACTACAGCTGTTTCTGTATCGTAATCTATTTACTCTTTGGATACATGGGGTTACTGTTTTTTTTTTTTACACATTTCACAAATCAAGTCATGTGAATACTGTACATGTTCAAAGGATCAGATCTTAATAATTGTTGGTAATATACGGTACCAGTCAAAGGTTTGGACACACCTACTAATTCAAGTGTTTTCTTTATTTGTTTTACTATTGTCTACATTGTCGAAAAGTAGTGAAGACATCAAACCTATGAACTGTGCAACTGGGTCCTGGTCCTGGACTTCCACATATGGAATCATGTAGTAACCCAAAAAAAGAGTTAAACAAATCCAAATATACACTGCTCAAAAAAATAAAGGGAACACTAAGATAACACATCCTAGATCTGAATGAATGTAATATCCTTATTAAATACTTTTTTCTTTACATAGTTGAATGTGCTGACAACAAAATCACACAAAAATGATAAATGGAAATCAAATTTATCAACCCATGGAGGTCTGGATTTGGAGTCACACTCAAAATTAAAGTGGAAAACTACACTACAGGCTGATCCAACTTTGATGTAATGTCCTTAAAACAAGTCAAAATGAGGCTCAGTAGTGTGTGTGGCCTCCACGTGCCTGTATGACCTCCCTACAACGCCTGGGCATGCTCCTGATGAGGTGGCGGATGGTCTCCTGAGGGATCTCCTCCCAGACCTGGACTAAAGCATCCGCCAACTCCTGGACAGTTTGTGGTGCAAAGTGGCGTTGGTGGAGGGAGCGAGACATGATGTCCCAGATGTGCTCAATTGGATTCAGGTCTGTCATAGCATCAATGCCTTCCTCTTGCAGGAACTGCTGACACACTCCAGCCACATGAGGTCTAGCATTGTCTTGCATTAGGAGGAACCCAGGGCCAACCGCACCAGCATATGGTCTCACAAGGGGTCTGAGGATCTCATCTCGGTACCTAATGGTAGTCAGGCTACCTCTGGCGAACACATGGAGGAAGAAAAGAAATGCCACCCCACACCATGACTGACCCACAGCCAAAGCGGTCATGCTGGAGGATGTTGCAGGCAGCAGAACGTTCTCCACGGCGTCTCCAGACTCTGTCAAGTCTGTCACGTGCTCAGTGTGAACCTGCTTTCATCTGTGAAGAGCACAGGGCGCCAGTGGCGAATTTGCCAATCTTGGTGTTCTCTGGCAAATGCCAAACGTCCTGCACGGTGTTGCGCTGTAAGCACAACTCCCACCTGTGGACATCGGGCCCTCATACCACCCTCATGGAGTCTGTTTCTGACCGTTTGAGCAGACATTTACATTTGTGGCCTGCTGGAGGTCATTTTGCAGGGCTCTGGCAGTGCTCATCCTTGCACAAAGGCGGAGGTAGCGGTCCTGCTGCTGGGTTGTTGCCCTCCTACGGCCTCCTCCACGTCTCCTGATGTACTGGCCTGTCTCCTGGTAGCGCCTCCATGCTCTGGACACTACGCTGACAGACACAGCAAACCTTCTTGCCACAGCTCGCATTGATGTCCCATCCTGGATGAGCTGCACTACCTGAGCCACTTGTGTGGGTTGTAGACTCCATCTCATGCTACCACTAGAGTGAAAGCACCGCCAGCATTCAAAAGTGACCAAAACATCAGCCAGGAAGCATAGGAACTGAGAAGTGGTCTGTGGTCCCCACTTGCAGAACCACTCCTTTATTGGGGGTGTCTTGCTAATTGCCTATAATTTCCACCTGTTGTCTATTCCATTTGCACAACAGCATGTGAAATTTATTGTCAATCAGTGTTGCTTCCTAAGTGGACAGTTTGATTTCACAGAAGTGTGATTGACTTGGAGTTACATTGTGTTGTTTAAGTGTTCCCTTTATTTTTTTGAGCAGTGTATTTAGGATTTTAGATTCTTCAAAGTAACCATCCTTTGCCTTGATGACAGCTTTGCTTTGTGTTGGGTCATTATCCTGTTGAAAAACAAATGATAGACCCACTAAGCGCAAACCAGATGGGATGGCGTATCACTGCAGAAAGCTGTGGTAGCCATGCTGGTTTAGTGTGTCATGAATTCTAAATATATTACAGACAGTGTCACCAGCAAAGCACCCACCCACACCATCACACATCCTCCTCCATGCTTCACTGTGGTAACCACACATGCAGAGATCATCCGTTCATCTACTCTGAGTCTTACAAAGACACGGCGGTTGGAACCAAAAATCTCATTAGACCAAAGGACAGATTTCCACCAGTCTGATGTCCATTGCTCGTGTTTCTTGGCCCAAAGCAACTCACTTATTTTTATTGGTGTCCTTTAGTAGTGGATTCTTTGCAGAGATTCGACAATGAAGGCCTAATTCACACAGTCTCTTCTGAACAGTTGATTTGAAATGTGTCTGTTACTTGAACACTGTGAAGCATTTATTTGGGCTGCAATTTCTGAGGCTGGTAACTCTAATGAACTTATCCTCTGCATCAGAGGTAACTCTTGTTTTTCAACACTCACTCACGCCCCATAGAACTCACCTCTGTCATCATGAAGTGCTTTGAGAGACTAGTCAAGGATCATATCACCTCTACCTTACCTGTCACCCTAGACTCACTTGAATTTGCATACCACCCCAATAGATCCACGTGCGATGCAATCGCCATCACACTGCAAACTGCCCTATCCCATGTGGATAAGAGGAATACCTATGTAAGAATGATGTTCATTGACTATAGCTCAGCATTCAACACAATAGTACCCTCCAAACTCATCATTAAGCTTGAGGCACTAGGTCTGAACCCCACCCTGTGCAACTGGGTCCTGGACTTCCTGAAGGGCCGCCCCCAGGTGGTGAAGGTAGGAAACAACACCTCCACTTCACTGATCCTCAACACCTGAACACTGGGGCCCCACAAGGGTGCGTGCTCAGCCCCCTCCTGTACTCCCTCTTCACCCATGACTGCATGGCCAAGCACGCCTCCAACTCAATCATCAAGTTCGCAGATGACACAACAGTAGTAGGCTTGATTACCAACAAAGATGAGACAGCCTACAGGGAGGAGGTGAAGGCTCTGGGAGTGTGGTGCCAGGAATATAACCTCTCACTCAATGTCAACTAAACAAAGGAGATGACTTCAGGAAACAGCAGAGGGAGCACCACCCTATCCACATTGATGGGACTACAGTGGAAAGCTTCCACTGGCGAGTTCCTAGGCGAACACATCACTGACAAACTGAAATGGTCCACCCACACAGAGTGTGGTGAAGAACGCGCAACAGCGCCTCTTCAACCTCAGGAGGCTAAAGAAATTTGCCTTGGCACCTAAACCCCTCACAAACTTTTACAGATAAACAAATGAGAGCATCCTATCGGGCTCTATAACCGCTTGGTACAGCAACTGCACTGCCTGCAACCTCCGGTCTCTACAGTAGATGGTGTGATCTGCCCAACGCATTACCGGGGGCAAACTACTGCGATCATCAAGGACAACAACCACCCAAGCCACTGCCTGTTCACCCGGCTATCATCCAGAAGGCGAGGTCAGTACAGGTGCATCAAAGCTGGGACAAAGAGACTGGAAAAACAGTTTCTATCCCAAGGCCATCAGACTGTTAAATAACCATCACTAGAACATAGAGGCTGCTGCCTATGTAAATTTACTTGAAATCACTGGCCACTTTAATAAACAGAACACTAGTCACTTTCATAATGTTAACATATCTTGCATTACTCATCTCATATGTATATACTGTATTCTATACTATTCTACTGTATCTTCGTCTATGCCGCTCTGCCATTGCACGTCTATACAGTGGCTTGCAAAAGTATTCACCCCCTTGGTATTTTTCCTATTTTGTTGCCTTACAACCTGAAATGAAAATTGATTGTTTGGGGGGTTGTATAATTTGATTTACACAACATGCCTAACACTTTGAAAATGCAAAATATTTTTTATTGTGAAACAAACAAGCAATAAGACCAAAAAACAGAAAACTTGAGCGTGCATAACTATTCAGCCCCCCTACTTTGTAGATCCACCTTTCGCAGCAATTACAGCTGCAAGTCTCTTGGGGTATGTCTCTATTAGAGGTCGACCGATTAATCAGAACGTCCGATTAATTAGGGCCGTTTTCATAACAATCGGAAATCGGTATTTTTGGACACCAAACTTTCTTTCTTTTTTTTTTACACCTTTATTTAATCTTTATTTAACTAGGCAAGTTAAGAACACATTCTTATTTTCAATGACGACCTAGGAACGGTGGGTTAACTGCCTCGCTCAGGGGCAGAACGGCAGATTTTTACCTTGTCAGCTCAGGGGATTCAATCTTGCAACCTTACAGTTAACTAGTCCAACGCTCTAACCACCTGATTACATTGCACTCCATGAGGAGCCTGCCTGTTACGCGAATGCAGTAAGCCAAGGTAAGTTGCTAGCTAGCATTAAACTTATCTTATAAAAAACAATCAATCAATCAATCATAATCACTAGTGAACTACACATGGTTGATGATATTACCAATTTATCTAGCGTGTCCTGCATTGCATTTAATCGATGCGGTGCGTATCGTTGCTCCAATGTGTACCTAACCATAAACATCAATGCCTTTCTTAAAATCAATACACAGAAGTATATATTTTTAAACCTGCATATTTAGCTAAAAGAAATCCAGGTTAGCAGGCAATATTAATATCACACATAACTATTTCATGTTTCTAAATGATTTCTTTATTCAGACGAATGGTACTGCTATGGGATACCCCATGGCTCCTAACTATGCTAATTTGTATGTGGGTTACATGGAGAAACAGTCTATTTTCAATCCTCTCAAAAATGTTTTCTTGCCTCACATCATTATTTGGAAACGGTATATTGATGATATTTTTGTTCTATGGAGGGGTGAATCAAAACAGCTCCAGGCATTCCATGCTTTTCTTAACTCCTGTTAAGAAAGATTTACTGAGATTTATTATGCAATCTGATACACGTCAAATCAGTGTTCTTGATCTTCTGATCTTGTGTGAAGATAATGTTCTATACACTGATCTTTACAGGAAACCTACTGATCGTAACAGTTTGTTGAGGGCTGATAGTTGTCACCCACTTCCCTTAAAAAATAGATTGCCCTACAGCCAATTCTGTCAAATCAAAAGAATTTGCAAAAAACTATCAGATTTCGACAGAATTATGGCTGAGACGCAAGAAAGTTAAAGGAGAGGGGCTACAAAAAGGATCAGATTAATATTGCCACTGAGAAAATTTAAAACAAAACGAGACATGACCTTTTTCAAGGTCAGTCTCGCAAAAAGATGCATTCATGCGTTCTAACTACCATGCGTTCTAACTAACTACTACTAACTACCAACGTCTATTTGCACCCCTACTGGATGGAAATTACAAATGTAATGGCTGTGCTCAATGCAATGGCACTTATAAATGTAGATCCTTCAAAGACCCACAAACAGGGAAATCGATCCCAATCAAAGGTGTTATTAAGGGCTCCACTAAGGCAGTTAATTATCTTATAACTTGTCCTTGTGGTAAAAAATGACGTGGGTAAAACAAAGAGCGAATTAAAAGTACGTATCTCAGAGCATCGTAGCACCATTAGGTGTAAAAACTTGACTTACCCAGTTGCGGCCCACTTCTTGGAGGCAGGCCACTCGATTTCGTCTCTGCGTTATATTGGCATCGAACATGTAGGAGAGAGGGTGACCTTGATAATTTATTGTTAAAACGAGAGGCTGCCTGGATCTTTAACTTAAAGACCCTTGTTCCCTTCGGTCTCAAGTAGACTTTGATCTGAAGCCATTCTTGTGATTATTGTGACTTTGCCATTGTAATTGTTTGTAAGTTTGTGTAGTCTAAAAGGAATTTATGATCGATCGTATGCTATCCATTTGTTGTTTGTATGCTGTTCTTTGTATGCCATTTAATATTTGATAATTAACCAATGATATTAGGCCACTCTTGGCCATGATTACAGACACCTGTGTCTTTTGACATTACATAGACGAGTGTTTGTGATTATACCCTGATGAAAACAGCGTGGCTGTCAAAATTTTTTGCATCTGCGCTCCTAGAGTGTGCGGCTCTCTTTTATTTTCAAGTTTTCTACTCCGTAGCCAGCACCTCGCCTAAATAGGTGTGCGTTTCTTTTTCTTCTAGATAGCAGGCAAAATTAACCAGGTGAAATTGTGTCACTTCTCTTGCGTTCATTGCACGCAGAGTCAGTGTATATGCAACAGTTTGGGCCGCCTAATTTGCCAGAATTTTACGTAATTATGACATAACATTGAAGGTTGTGCAATGTAACAGGAATATTTAGACTTATGGATGCCACCCGTTAGATAAAATACGGAACGGTTCCGTATTCCACTGAAAGAATAAACGTCTTGTTTTCGAGATGATAGTTTCCGGATTCGACCATATTAATGACCTAAGGCTCGTATTTCTGTGTGTTATTATGTTATAACTAAGCCTATGATTTGATAGAGCAGTCTGACTGAGCGGTGGTAGACAGCAGCAGGCTCGTAAGCATTCATTCCCACTGCACTTTCGTGCATTTTGCCAGCAGCTCTTCGTTGTGCTTCAAGCATTGCGCTGTTTATGACTTTAAGCCTATCAACTCCCGAGATTAGGCTGGTGTAACCGATGTGAAATGGCTAGCTAGTTAGCGGGGTGCTCGCTAATAGCGTTTCAAACGTCACTCGCTCTGAGACTTGGAGTAGTTGTTCCCCTTGCTCTGCATGGGTAACGCTGCTTCAAGGGTGGCTGTTGTCTATGTGTTCCTGGTTCGAGCCCAGGTAGGAGCGAGGAGAGGGATGGAAGCTATACTGTTACACTGGCAATACTAAAGTGCCTATAAGAACATCCAATAGTCAAAGGTTAATGAAATACAAATGGTATAGAGAGAAATAGTCCTATAATTCCTATAATAACTACAACCTAAAATTTCTAACCTGGGAATATTGAAGACTCATGTTAAAAGGAACCCCCAGCTTTCATATGTTCTCATATTCTGAGCAAGGAACTTAAACGTTAGCTACCTTACCTGGTACATATTGCACTTTTACTTCCTTCTCCAAACCTTGGTTTTTGCATTATTTCAACCAAATTGAACATGTTTCAATATTTATTTGAGGCTAAATTAATTTTATTTATCTATTATATTAAGTTAAAATATTTGTTTATTCAGTATTGTTGTAATTGTCATTATTACAAATAAATAAATAAAATAGGCAGATTAATCGGTATCGGCTTTTTTTGGTCCCCCAATTATCGGTATCGGCGTTGAAAAATCATAATCGGTCGACCTCTAGTCTCTATAAGCATGGCACATCTGGCCACTAGAATTTTTGCCCATTCTTCAAGACAAAACTTCTCCAGCTCCTTCAATTTGGATAGGTTCCGCTGGTGTACAGCAATCTTTAAGTCATACCACAGATTCTCAATTGGATTGAGGTCTGGGCTTTGACTAGGCCATTCCAAGACATTTAAATGTTTCCCCTTAAACCACTTGAGTGTTGCTTTAGCAGTATACTTAGGGTCATTGTCCTGCTGCAAGGTGAACCTCCGTCCCAGGCTCAGAAACAGGTTTCTCTCAAGAATGTATCTGTATTTAGCGCCATCCATCATTCCTTCAATTCTGACCAGTTTCTCAGTCCCTGTCGATGAATAAAAAGGTGAACCTCCGTCCCAGTCTCAAATCTCTGGAAGACAGAAACAGGTTTCCCTCAAGAATTTCTCTGTATTTAGCGCCATCCATCATTCCTTCAATTCTGACCAGTTTCCCAGTCCCTGTCTATTATAAACATCCCCACAGCATGATGATGCCACCACCATGCTTCACTATGTGGATGGTGTTCTCGGGGTGATGAGAGGTGCTGGGTTTGCGCTAGACGTAGCGTTTTTTTTATGACCAAAAAGCTCCATTTTAGTCTCATCTGACCAGAGTACCTTCTTCCATATGTTTGGGGAATCTCCCACATGCCTTTTGGCAAACACCAAACATGTTTGCTTATTTTTTTCTTTGAGCAATGTTTTTTTTCTGTCCACTCTTCCGCAAAACCCAGCTCTGTGGAGTGCACGGCTTAAAGTGGTCCTATGGACAGATACACCAATCTCCGCTGTGGAGCTTTACAGCTCCTTCAGGATTATCTTTGGTCTCTTGGTTGCCTCTCTGATTAATGCCCTCCTTGCCTGGTCCGTGAGTTTTGGTGGGCGGCCCTCTCTTGGGGTGGCTCTCTCAGGTTTGTTGTGGTGCCATATTCTTTACATGTTTTAATAATTGATCTAATGGTGCTCTGTGGGATGTTCAAAGTTTCTGATATTTTTTTATAACCCAACCCTGATCTGTACTTCTCCACAACTTTGCCCATGACCTGTTCATGGTGTCGCTTGCCTTCATGGTGCCGCTTGCTTGTTGGTGCCTCTGCTTAGTGGTGCCCCTTGCTTAGGGGTGTTGCAGACTCTGAGGCCTTTCAGAACAGGTACTGAGATCATGTGACAGATCATCACTTAGATAGCACACAGGTGGACTTTATTTAACTAATAATGTGACTTCTGAAGGTAATTGGTTTGCACCAGATCTTATTTAGGGGCTTCATAGTAAAGTGGGTGAATACATATGCACACACCACTTTTCAGGGTTTTTTTTCTCACCAATTTGGACTATTTTGTGTATGTCCATTACTTGAAATACAAACAAAAATCTATTTAAATTACAGGTTGTAATGCAACAAAATAGGAAAAACACCAAGGGGGATGAATACTTTTGCAAGACACTGTATATTTATATATTCTTAATATATGTATATGTTGTGAAATTGTTAGATATTACTTGTTAGATATTACTGCACTGACGGAGCTAGAAACACAAGCATTCCGCTACACCCGCAATAACAGTTCTTTTGTTATGTCTTTGTTTTAGTATGGTCAGGGCGTGAGTTGGGTGGGTTGCCTATGTTCCTTTTTCTATGTTGTGTTTTGCGTTTGGCCTGGTATGGTTCTCAATCAGAGGCAGGTGTCGTTAGTTGTCTCTGATTGAGAATCATACTTAGGTAGCCTTTTCCCACTTGTGTTTCGTGGGTGATTATTTTCTGTTATGTGTATGTCACCTTTCAGAACTGTTTAGTTTAGTTTCTCCTTTGATATTTTGTTTAGTGTTCTCGGTTTAATAAATATATGATGAAGACTCACCACGCTGCGCTTTGGTCCTCACCTCATTCCAACGATGTTCGTGACAAACATCTGCTAAACACGTGTATGTAACCAATAAAAATGTATCTATTTAATTTTATTTGGGTCTTCCTTTCCTGTGGCGGTCCTCATAAGAGTCAGTTTTCATCATAACGCTTGGATGGTTTTTGCGACTGCACTTGAAGAAACTTTCAAAGCTCTTCAAATTTTCCGGATTGACTGACCTTCATGTCTTAAAGTAATGATGGACTGTTGTTTCTCTTTGTTTCTCTTTCCACAAATTAACTTTTAGCAAGGCACACCTGTTAATTGAAATGCATTCCAGGTGACTACCTCATGAAGCTGGTTGAGAGAATGCCAAGAGTGTGCAAAGCTGTCGTCAAGGCAAAGGGTGGCTATTTTAAAAATCTCAAATATAAAATATATTTGGATTTGTTTAATACTTTTTTGGTTACTACATGATTCCATATGTGTTATTTTATAGTTTTAATGTCTTCACTATTACTCTACAATGTAGAAAATAGTAAAAATAAAGAAAAACCCTGGAATGAGTAGGTGTGTCCAAATTTATTTTTTTCTCTCACTGTAAACAAACGCTTTGGCCGATTTAAAACATGTTTTCAGATTTGTCCATCAGTAAGCTCAGAGAACAAATGTACTAAAGTCAATTATACATTTCCGTTATGGACATGAACGGGATATGTAGATTGGTATTGGGCCAGATATAACAAAAATGAGGTTGAAAAGTGGTGGAATTGCCCTTTAACTGCTGTCTGTGCCCTTTAACTGCTGTCTGGTTTTAATTTCCCGAAGAACTTCATCACATCCTCCAGTCATAAAACAAAAACCTTGTATTGTCTTCCCACCCCATTTGTTTGCCATTGGCAAGAATTCAGGCCTGTTAATGCAAGAACCGAACGATGGGGTTTCCCGAGTGGCGCGGTGGTCTAAGGCACTGCATTGCAGTGCGAGTCCAGGTTCTGTCGCAGCCGGCCGTGACCCGGGAGACCCATGGTGCGGCGCACAATTGACCCAGCGTCGTCTGGTTTAGGAGAGGGTTTGGCCGGCAGGGGTATCCTTGTCCCATCGCGCACTGGCGACTCCACTAGTGCGGCTTGGTTGGGTTGTGTTTCAGAGGACACACGGCTCTCAACCTTCACCTCTCCCGAGTCCGTACGGAAGTTGCAGCGATGAGACAAGACTGTAACTACCAAATGGATACCATGAAACTGGGGAGAAAAAGGGGTCAAATAAAAATTAAAAAAAAGTAAAAAAGAAAAAAAAAGAAAGATGGGGCAGCAGGTGGCCTACCAGTCAAGCGCATTGGGTCAGTAACCGAAAGGTGAAAAATCTGCTGATGTGCACTTAATAACCTGAACAGGCTCTGGATAAGAGTTTCTGGTAAATTATTTAAATGTAGATACAGAAGATCTCACACCACTCACCTATTGAAAGCAAACTCCTAAGATCAGCCACAACAACAGTTTCTATGTTGCATGTATGCATGTTTGTTTGTTTTCTATTCCTATCTTTTTTATTTATTTATCATGCAATTCAGAGTTCAATTGAAGGAATTAAAGTTGAACTTGAAACATCTGGAAGTGGAAGAAAATAGGGATCCATTCTTGAATTAAAGAGATCATTAGTTAAAGTTGTATCTCCTATTTTTCATCCTACTTTAACGTTGAATCTTAGAAATAGAGTAGGCCTATATACAGAAATTATGAAAAAGTATTTAATATTTATAATGGTAAAATAATGTACTTCCAGTCCATGTGAAAATATTGAACAATGGATGTCAATGCATCCATAACAACTGACTTATTTAGAGGTGAAAACTCAATTAGGCTTTGTTTCGGCCACAGCTACACAGTAACTATAAACTGAGTTGATACAGCCACTGCTCAAACTCCGCCCACTTTCATTTCAGAGCAGGATCAGGAGAATTGTAAGATCCTTCTTTCTTAGCACAACAAACAGCTGTTTTCCACGTTTCTTTTCGGTTTTGTTGGATCCCTGGTTTTCTCCATCCCTTTTTAACTGAACAGCGCAACATCTGTTGAGAACTTTATTTTGGATAGAATTCGGTCGGGACTGACAGGTCTTGACAGAGATCACTAGCATAGGTTGATACAATGTACAAATGCTGGGGAGTTTTCGTCTTGTACTATTTCGTTTCATTCGTAGCTACACAGCCTGAAACAGGTAATATCATATTTTTTATACAGTTTTGTTTTTATACCATGGTCGTAGGCTATCTGGTCGTATCGTTTGATATGTTCAGTTTATGTCTTTATTAAACTTGGTTTGGCACTCAGGACGTTTCCCGTTAATAACGTCAGAGTGACAAGTTGCGCAAATATTTTCACCACAAACTTTGTCCATACTTGCAAGTGCATACCGAGGTGATCTAGAGTGAACAGATTACTGTGTAATAAATTAGGCAGATACACGTATTGTGTATTTAATTAAAATGGGAATGCTATACCGTTGACCACATTTAAAATTCCCAAATGCAGGACAAATTGATGATTTCGCGGAACATTGGCTGGACAGTGTAGCCTACATTATACATTTGTTTTGGAGGCATTTAGATCTTCTGGCAATTCAATTACTGTTTCGTGAGAAAATTAGAGCAGATGGTGTTAACTATATAGCCTTACTGTATTTTGTTTCAATCAAAGCACATTCTGCCTTGTAGCCTACATTCGCGCGCTGACTATTCAGCCAACCTTCCTAAAATCCCATAAGAACTGGTATGGTGTTTTTGTTATAATAGTAACGTTATACTATGCTATTATAGGCATATTTGTTTATGTTATGTATGATGCTAATTAATCATTATGTGATCTTCCAAGACATTGATTCAGCTTTGATCTAATTTGATCAAATAAGCACCACTGTGAGAAGTGACGCTCTGGCGCTACACTGAACGAGTTAACTTAAGCGCACCAGCCACACCTACCTAGCCAATTCATTTTTCTCGCGAATTTCTTTTTAGGACAGCCTGGGAATATTTGGCCAAATAAACATTTCTGGTCTCAGGGAATGTAAATCAGTTAGGAAGGGAGACTTTTAAAACGGGACTGTGAAGTAGCCTCAAATATGTTGAATGAGCAACTAATGAGCATGGAGACTGGAGAGCCTCACACATTTGACGAAATGACCATATATCTTTCAGTCTAATAGGGCTATTTACTTACTTTTGTAGCTCTTCGTCAGAAGCACTCGTTTTGTAATCTCCGAGTTTAGCTGGAATTTTGCGCGAAACGATTTCAGAAACGTGATTGGTTGAATATAGTCTTATGACCTGCGCTGCACATAATATCAGATCTCAACAACGAACCTCTTAAGGATCGGAACCTCTTAAGGATCGGCCTCTTTTTTCAATTTTCGTCTAAAATGACATACCCAAATCTAACTGCCTGTAGCTCAGGCCCTGAAGCAAGGATATGCATATTATTGGTACCATTTGAAAGAAAAGACTTTGAAGTTTGTGGACATGTGAAATGAATATAGGAGAATATAACACAATAGATCTCTTACAAGATAATTCAAAGAAAAAACCAACCATTCTTTTGTATTTTTTTATACCATCATCTTTGAAATGCAAGAGAAAGGCCATAATGTATTATTCCAGCCCAGGTGCAATTTAGATTTTGGCCACTAGATGGCAGCCGTGGATGTGCAAAGTTTTAGACTGATCCAAAGAACCATTGTATTTCTGTTAAAAATGTATCAAAACTGCCCAAATGTGCAAAAACTGCATTGTTGGTTTAGGGCTTGTAAGTAAGCATTTCACGGTAAGGTCACACATGTTGTAGTCAGCTCATGTGGCAATTAACATTTGATTTGATTTACAACCCCTTTATACCCCTGTATGTATCCCACTTAACCCTTGAGCATGACCATAATAAGAGTTGTTATTGTTTTTCCTTTAGAGCTCCCATCACCAAGAAATGTGACTTTCTCTTGGACGAACGAGTTCTGCTGGGAGCTTTCATGGAGTCTACTGGAGAATGTTGATAGTCAGAGATGTAAATACCATATCAATATATCAAGGATAGGCAAGGTGAGGAAAACGTTACAGGCCGTCCTAGCTATCATCGGTCAACCGAATAGAGTTGTCTGTTGAACATGATTGACTGTCTGCCCACTGTTTTCCAATGGGTTGTAGGCCTACAGATGTGCAGTAATATAAACACTTCCTCGTACTGCCGGCAGTACTTGTATTCTGGCACTAGATCAAGTTAAAAAGCTAATGTTATACTTTACTTTGGATGATTTTTTTTTTGTTGATTAGATTACATTTATTGACCTCTGAAGCCAAAATATTTTTTCACAGACTCATACTGAACATTTCCATAAAACACTAAACCAACAACCAACCCATCATCACCCAGACTAAGGCTTCATCCCAAATGGCACTCTGTGCTCTATATACTGCACTACTTTTGACCAGAGCTCTATGGGCACATTAAACATTGGTAGATAGCCCCTTATTCCTGTTAAGTTCCTAAATTAATTCCCTCTGTAATATCTTTAATTCTTCTCCTCACAGAATAACATAATCAGGAGGAAGAAGGAAACACGGTTAGAGGAGTGTTTTCCTCTGATGGGAGGTGTGCGTTTCTTCATACAAACTCAGTGTAACAAGACACAGATGAGTCAAACTGTAGTTCACACCATCCCTGCCCCCACAGGTTGGTTATCAACAACAGAATGTTCTCCTAAACAACTCTGTCACTCTCTATGGGCTGTTTTTCCAAATCAGATTAAACCTAGTATTGGAAACAACGCAAATTTTAAGGAGGATCTCCATAAACATACTTTTTAGGCCAGTACTAGACAATCTCTGTCCAGGGAACTGGCCATATACAGTATACTATAGGGTTAATGTCATTCACTTGGGTGTAAATCTCTCTCTCGCTCTCTACCCTCTCGCTCTTTCTCTCTCCTATAACAGAGTTGGTGACGAACTTCAAATGTTTTCTCTACACCTCTAAGGCCATGAACTGCAGCTGGCTCCTAGCCAATCAGGTCCCAGAAGACCTTCAGCTTTACTACGGGTGAGAACAATTCTACTTCCTGCTTCTCCACCACTCACGGTCCAGTACAAGGCTGTGGAAGAGTGTTTATATTCAACAAAATATAGATGAAGAGTTACAAAGATAGTCTTTGTTTAGCTGGTTTTTCAGTTGTTATATCTATGACCCAATGTTTTTCCTGATTGGGTCATGTGGTTAGGAAATATTTAGGACCGTAACTATGACAACACCTATACAATCTCAGTCCCGTCATTTCTGATTTTTCAGGTTAAAAAATATGAGTAAGGTATCGGAATGCAATGAGTACCTGTACAACGGCAATCAGAGGACAGGATGTCATCTGAGAGGAGACTCCCACACGCGGATCTTCTTCCAGGTCAATGGGACTCTCAACGGTTCATCGGTACGGAATACCTTCGAAGTGAATCCTCAGGACCATGGTAAGACTAAAACTACTCTATTTTCACTCTTCAGGCTAAATCTGAGGCTAAAATCTAAATAATAAATAGTCTGAGTCATCATAGTTTCCTTATTATTTAATTAACATCATCGTAATCACGTTGCATCAACATCCCGTGGCAATTTGGCTTAATTTGCATCTAATTTTCATCAATGTATACAGTTTTTCTCTCAGAGGTTGCTTTATTATCTCTTTCCCTGTTCATGCTTCCTGCAGTGGTGCAGCCTATACCTCTTGATTTGAAGATCACAGAGGAAGGGAGCAACCTCAATATTAGCTGGATTTCACCAGACATAAGACATCCACACTGTTGGAAGTACGTCATCAACTATACCAGATGTAAAATACCTGAGGTAAGGAAAGAGAAGTGTGGGTAGTGATTCTGTATGGGCAGTGAATCTGCCATTGTTTCTTTTTAGTACTTGTCTGCAAAAATATTATTGTCTTTTACAACCAGCCACTGTATAAAGTACACTTTTATTTATCAACTTTGTTGTCTTGAATTACAGTATGTAGGTTTAGTAGAGTAAAAGCACTCAAATGTCTGTTGCTGTAATGTCGTTCCAGAGTATGTCCTTAGAAGACAAGACTTGGATCATGGTGAACTATGACCCTCACTGTCAGTATCGTGTTCGCATTAAGCCCATCTTTTTACAATTGTGTGGTATGGGAGAGGGTGACTGGACTGAGGAGGAAATATATGGTATGGTTTCCCCGTTCTTTCTTTCTTCTTGGGCCATCCTCTCATAATTATGAGCTAAATAAAATGGAGCTGGTATAAACAAATTGTATTTGTCACATGCGCCGAATACAACAGGTGTAGGGAGACCTTACAATGAAACGCTTACTTACAAACCCTTAACCAATAATGCAGTTTTAAGAAAAAATGTGTTAAGTAAAAAATGTAAGAGTAAAAATTATTATTATTCTTTTTAAGTTAATTAAAGAGCAGCAGTAAAATAACAATAGCGAGGCTATGTACAGGGGGTACCGGTGCAGAGTTAATGTGCGGGGGCACCGGTTAGTCGAGGTAATTGAGGTAATATGTACATGTAGGTAGAGTTAAAGTGACTATGCATAGATAATAAACAGAGAGTAGCAGCAGCGTAAAAGAGAGGGGGGGGGGGCGGGGGCAATGCAAATAGTCTGGGTAGCCATTTTATTAGCTGTTAAGAAGTCTTTTGGACCTAGATTTAGCGCCCCAGTAGCTCTTGCCCGTGCGGTAGCAGAGAGAACAGTCTATGACTAAGGTGGCTGGAGTCTTTGACCATTTTTAGGGCCTTCCTCTGATACCACCTGGTATAGAGGTCCTGGATAGCAGGAAGCTTGGCCCCCGTTATGTACTGGGCCATATGCACTACCCTCTGTAGTGCCTTGCGATCGGAGGCCAAGCAGTTGCCATACCAGGCAGTGATGCAACCAGTCAGGATGCTCTCGATGGTGCAGCTGTAGAACTTTTTTGAGGATCTGAGGACCCATGCAAAATATTTTCAGTCTCCTGAGGGTGAATAGGCTTTGTCATGCCCGCTTCACGACTGTCTTGGTGTGTTTAGACCATGATAGTTTGTTGTTGATGTGGACACCAAGGAACTTGAATCTCTCAACTTGCTCCACTACAGCTCTGTCGATGAGAATGGGGGAGTGCTCGATCCTCCTTTTCCTGTAGTCCACAATCCTCGCCTTTGTCTTGATCACGTTGAGGAAGAGGTTGTTGTCTAGGCACCACATGGCCAGGTCTCTGACCTCCTCCCTATAGGTTGTCTCATCGTTGTCGGTGATCAGACCTACCACTGTTGTAGCATCGGCAAACTTAATGATGGTGTTATAGTCATGCCTGGCCATGCAGTCATAAGTGAACAGGGAGTACAGGAGGGGACTGAGCACACACCCCTGAGGGGCCCCCATAGTCACTTTAACCATACCTACATGTACATACTACCTCAATAAGCCTGACTAAACAGAGTCTGTATATAGCCTTGCTAGTCTTATTTTCAAATGTCTTTTTACTGTTGTTTTATTTCTTTACTTACCTACACACACACATACCTTTTTTTCGCACTCTTGGTTAGAGCCTGTAAATAAGCATTTCACTGTAAGGTCCACACGTGTTGTATTCGGCGCACATGACAAATAAACTTTGATTTGATTTGACATACACAATCCATGTCTCAATTGTCTCAAGGCTTAAACATCTTTATTTAATCTGTCTCCTCCCATTCATGTACACTGATTGAAGTGGATTTAACATCTTATTAGCCGGTTATATGTAAACCTCTATCCTGACGTTGTTGTTTGTTTGTTTAGGTAAAGATGGGAATCGGGATTGGCACCTGCATGTTGCAGCCGTCTTCATTTCAGTCATGGCGGTTATAGTTTCCATCCTGGTTTGTTTTTGTATAAGGAAGTGAGTACACATCAATCTATACACGTCTGAATTCACTCCACAAAATATGGGATACTGCGATCTCTGAATGGTGATGCATATATTGTAGGTCCTTTTTTAGATATTATACCAAATGACTGTGTCTTCTGCCTATAGACACAAGGACAAGATCCTCCCCAAAGTTCCCAAGCCAACCAACCTCATCAGTGATATGTTCAACAACAACAATGAGATGAGCATTAATGAGAACCTCTACATCCCAGCACAAGAGGAAGTAGACTGTAAGATCACCCTAGTACAATCCCCTCTTCCTCAGCAGCCAGAGTCATGAGAAACATGAATATACAGTGAACCTGTGGACAAGCTGGTAGTGGCCCAGCAGACTGGGAGGACCTCAGTGTTTTAACCTTGTGTGGTGGTGGCTTTTTGACTCAACATGGGATACTTTGAGATTTAACAACAGTAACTGGGATCCCCGGACTGTCCCAGGACCACTCTTCACATTTCCTGAATTTTTTTTAATGACAAGACCCGGGAAACTACAACATTTCCCACCAATGTTGCACTAATGCAATTCCACAAAATACACACGCGCAGCAGCAAATTAGCTAAAAATAAAATGGCACATTATCCAAACAGGTAAGCTTTTACCTTAGCTTATTTACTTCACACAAAGTCTCCATAAATTCAAAGCACACACATACTTGACACTGCCTGACTGCACACGAGAAACAAATGCGATTTACAGTTATCATCAGAACTCAAAATTCGATCCCGGTCCGACCCGAGCCTGGTGAGATGAAGTCGGAGCCCAGGCCTAGTCCGACATCACAGAAATAAAATAGCCCGAATGCGAAAAAAAGCAAGATTTCTGGAAAACAGTAGGCTATGTTGATTTAAACTGGTGTTGAGAACAAAATGGCGGAGGTGGACGGTAGCGGAGTGAGGAGACGAGGAAACGGACATTGGGCCAGAAAAAGCACAGAGAGAGGAAAACTCACCTTATTATGATCATCTGAATGATGAAAATATTGTAAAAAGGTATTCTAATGCAATTGAAGGCATGTATCAAATTCATGCTTATACTGAAACTCCCAAAGTCATATCCAACCGTTATACTAATTTAAAGCAATAGTTGTGTGTGGTCACGTAGATTATAATTTCAGCACCGTTTTGACCGGGCCAGCGCCATCACGCTGCTTTGAGACAAGCTTAGGGGACTCGTCTAGATAAATCAATGTCACATTTTTGTTTTCACTGAATCTCCATTTGGATATTTGGTAACCATTAGGCTACGTTGTAGTGTGCTAATGATAATCTTTTTTTTTCTCTATTTTGCTCTATTTTGCTCTTCACTTGCGTAGTAGTTTGTCCTACTCCCAACCAAAAACCTGTGACATATCTGATAATCAATCAATGTGATTTTGTTTCACTGAATCTCTGTCTATATATTTGGTCAATTGCTCTCTGGCTGTGCAAGTGGAAATGGTAGCTCATTTATTCATTTGCTCATCTATCTTTGATCAGAAACATTTAGCATGCAATAATTTAGCCCAAATCAAATGTATTATTTTTCTATTGACTCACTAGCCTTTAAATAAAGGCTATTTACCTATCGTCCCAATCCCAAGGAAACCCAAAATCCTTCATTGTAATCCATAGGTTGCTGTATCAGAGCACGGCTCGCCTATGCTTATCAAAATACAGCTAGAACATTTCCCCCGCCTCTCTGCACTGTCTCGTATTGCTGCCCTAATGAGAGCTTCAATAGAGCTTCAATATCAATGAGAGCTTCAATATCAATAAAGATATCAATAAAGATGTGTTCATTAAACTTTGACTTGGAGTCCTTAGTGGTAATTTCCACGACAATACCTTGATATTTAAACCATTTCCTCTCTTCATCTCCCTGTTTTTCATGTCTGTAAAATCATCAACTTGATTTTTACCAATTATCACTCAATCAAATGTATTTATAAAGCCCCTTTAACATCACCAGATGTCACAAAGTGCTTATACAGAAACCCAGACTAAAATCCCGAACAGCAAGCAATGCAGATGTAGAAGTACAGTGGATAGGAAAAATCCCTAGAAAGGCAGGAACCTAGGAAGAAACCTAGAGAGGAACCAAGCCAGCACCTCAGGAGCAAATGTCAGTTGGCTTTTCATAGCCGAGCATTTAGAGGTCGAGACAGCAGGTGCAGTAGAAAGAGAGAGAGAGTCGAAAACAGCAGGTCCGGGACAAGGTAGCATGTCCGGTGAACATATCAGAGTTCCATAGGCAGAACAGTTGAAACTGGAGCAGCAGCAAGACCAGATGGACTGGGGACAGCCAGGAGTCATCAGACCAGGTAGTCCTGAGGCATGGTCCTCCGGGAGGAGTGGGATAGAGAGAATTAGAGGGAGCATATTTAAGTTCACACGGGACACCAGATAAGACAGGAGAATTACACCAGATATAACAGACTGACCCTAGCCCCCCGATACATAGACTATTGCACCATAGATACGGAGGCTGAGATGGGGGGGTTCAGGGAACACTGTGATTCAGGCTTGCATTAAACGCATTGAATTTACATTGTATCATTGTTATGTATTATGAATGGAAAATGCATGCATGCAGGCTGCACAATGAGTGCCACTGGTGTAGTCCAATTAGGGTTTCCAATCTCTCCAAAATAATGTGGCGATCGATGGTGTCAAAAGTGGCACTAAGATCTAGGAGAACAAGGACAGAGGTAGAGCCTTGGTCTGAAGCCATTAAAAGGTAATTTGTCACCTTCACGAGTGCAGTCTCAGTACAGTGATGGGGTCTAAAACCAGACTGAAGCATTTCGTATACATTATTTGTCTTCAGGAAGGCAGTGAGTTGCTGCGCAACAGCTTCTTCAAAATAAATTGGGAGGAATGGGAGATTCGATATAGGCCGATAGTTTTTTACATTTTCCGGGTCAAGGTTTGGCTTTTTCAAGAAAGGCTTTACTACTGCCACTTTTAGTGAGTTTGGTACACATCCGGAGGATAGAGAGCCGTTTATTATGTTCAACATAGGACAGCCAAGCACAGGAAGCAGCTCTTTCAGTAATTTAGTTGGAATAGTGTCCAGTATGTAGCTGGAAGGTTTAGAGGCCATGACTATTTTTGTGAATGTGTCGAGAGATACAGGATTAAAAACCTTGAGTGTCTCCATTGATCCTAGCAGTTCTGTGCAGACTCAGGACAACTGAGCTTTGGAGGAATACACAGATTCAAAGAGGAGTGTGTAATTTTCTTTTTAACCTGGACGACACTAGGCCAATTGTGCGTCGCCCCACGGACCTCCCGGTTGCGACAGAGCCTGGGTGCGAACCCAGAGTCTCTGGTGGCACAGCTGGCACTGCAGTACAGCACCCTCAACCACTGCGCCACCCGGGAGCGTAATTTGTTTTTTAATGATCATGATCTTTTCGTCGAAGAAGTTCATGAATTGCTCACTGCTGAAGTGAAGCCATCCTCTCTTGGGGAATGCTGCTTTTTATTTAGCTTTGAAACACTAGCAAAAATACATTTTGGATTATTCTTATTCTCCTCAATTAGGTTGGAAAATTAGGCTGATCGAGCAGGTTCTTTGATATTGCACGGCACTGTCTTTCCAAGCTAGTCGAAGACTTCCAGTTTGATGGAGCGTCATTTCCGTGCCCATTTTCTGCGAGCTTGCTTCAAGGCTTGGGTATTGTCTGTATACCAGTGAGCTAATTTCTTGTGACAACTGTTTTTTGTTTTTAGGGATGCGACTGTATTAAGGGTATTACGCAAGGTTAAATGTGGAGCCTCAGTTAGGTGGTTAACTGATTTTTGTACTGACGTCCTTGGGTAGGTGGAGGGAGTCTGGCAGGGCATATAGGAATTTTTGGGTTGTTCGAGTTTTTATAGCGCAGCTTTTGATAATCCTTGGTTGGGGTCTGAAAACAAAATAAGATTGTTGTACGACAGATCCAAAATATTTATTATGCAGGACAAAACTATATCCAGGGTGTGACTGTCGCAATACTTAGGTCCAGAAACATGTTGGACAAAACCCACTAAGTTTATGATGGCTCCGAATGCCTTTTGGAATGGGTCTGTGGACATTTCCATGTGAATATTGAAGTCACCAAACATGTGAATATTATCTGCACTGACTACAATGTCCAATAGGAATTCAGGGAACTCAGTGAGGAACGCTGTATACAGCCCAGGAGGCCTAACATTTACTGTAATCCAGATTGTCTACAGTACTAACACATACTATGTGAATGACATTACTTTTCAGTACATACAATGTATGTCAATCAGAAGCCTAATTGTACTCTACAGTATAGCACTGTCTCTGTACGACTTACAAAATCCTACATACAGTATGTTGTATTTCTACACAGACAATATTTGACTTGGAATCCTTGGACAGACCCCATGAGTTCATCTTTGTCGATGAAGCAGGCTTCAATCTAACGAAGAGGAGAAGGAGAGGCCGAAACATGATTGGACAGCGGGCCATTGTTGAAGTCCCTGGTCAACGAGGTGGCGATGTCACAATCTGTGCTGCTATCAGCAACCATGGTGTTCTACATCACCATGTTACACTCGGGCCATATAACACCCAGCACCTTCTAAGATTTATTGCCAATCTAAGATATATTTTATTTGAGCAGCAGGTTCAAGAGCAGCAGGGTCAAGAGCTAAATGAGAATCCCATTCCCACCTATGTGATAGTGTGGGACAATGTCAGTTTCCACCGAGCTGCTCAGGTAAGGGAATGGTTTAACATCAATGGGCAGTTTATGAACTTGTACCTCCCTCCATACTCCCCTTTCCTGAATCCGATTGAGGAGTTTTTCTCCTCTTGGATGTGGAAAGTGTATGATAGACAACCCTACACCAGAGTAAATCTGCTGCAAGCCATGGATTTAGCGTGTGGTGATATAGGTGAGGAATCTTGTCAGGGCTGGATACTTCTTCCCCCGTTGCCTCAGGAGGGACAATATTGCTTGTGATGTCGACGAAGTGCTCTGGCCTGGCACATTGATCACATGTTTACTCCTTTGCTTTTTTGTCCCTTTTAGTATTGTGTACTGTAGTACAGTGCATTGTAGGCTGTATACTGTACAATGGACAAATTGTATGGCCCTGAACTTTGTGCTTTCCATTTATTAACAGTACTGACTGCTCAATAGATTTTGACTGGTTGCAGGTTCATATCAACAAAGAACAAGAATTACAGTATCACAGAGACAAAGGACAAGTTTGTGAGATGCAGGGTACAGTACTGTAGAAATAGGGATACAAGGAGGAGGATGAACAAAAAACAAAATTGCAAAGAGTAAAGCAGAGTAGTAATTTCTGATCAATTTTGAGCTACTATGATAGAACATGTTTTCGTTCATCAAAAGACAATGACGGAAAAATATGAATATTTTTTAGATTAAAAATGTACTTCGCCCTGAGAATTGTACAGTGCCTTGCGAAAGTATTCGGCCCCCTTGAACTTTGCGACCTTTTGCCACATTTCAGGCTTCAAACATAAAGATATAAAACTGTATTTTTTTGTGAAGAATCAACAACAAGTGGGACACAATCATGAAGTGGAACAACATTTATTGGATATTTCAAACTTTTTTAACGAAAATCAAAAACTGAAGAATTGGGCGTGCAAAATTATTCAGCCCCTTTACTTTCAGTGCAGCAAACACTCTCCAGAAGTTCAGTGAGGATCTCTGAATGATCCAATGTTGACCTAAATGACTAATGATGATATATACAATCCACCTGTGTGTAATCAAGTCTCCGTATAAATGCACCTGCACTGTGATAGTCTCAGAGGTCCGTTAAAAGCGTAGAGAGCATCATGAAGAACAAGGAACACACCAGGCAGGTCCGAGATACTGTTGTGAAGAAGTTTAAAGCCGGATTTGGATACAAAAAGATTTCCCAAGCTTTAAACATCCCAAGGAGCACTGTGCAAGCGATAATATTGAAATGGAAGGAGTATCAGACCACTGCAAATCTACCAAGACCTGGCCGTCCCTCTAAACTTGCAGCTCATACAAGGAGAAGACTGATCAGAGATGCAGCCAAGAGGCCCATGATCACTCTGGATGAACTGCAGAGATCCACAGCTGAGGTGGGAGACTCTGTCCATAGGACAACAATCAGTCGTATATTGCACAAATCTGGCCTTTATGGAAGAGTGGCAAGAAGAAAGCCATTTCTTAAAGATATCCATAAAAAGTGTTGTTTAAAGTTTGCCACAAGCCACCTGGGAGACACACCAAACATGTGGAAGAAGGTGCTCTGGTCAGATGAAACCAAAAACGTTATGTTTGGCGAAAAAGAACACACCATCCCCACTGTCAAACATGGTGGTGGCAGCATCATGGTTTGGGCCTGCTTTTCTTCAGCAGGGACAGGGAAGATGGTTAAAATTGATGGGAAGATGGATGGAGCCAAATACAGGATCATTCTGGAAGAAAACCTGATGGAGTCTGCAAAAGACCTGAGACTGGGACGGAGATTTGTCTTCCAACAAGACAATGATCCAAAACATAAAGCAAAATCTACAATGGAATGGTTCAAAAATAAACATATCCAGGTGTTAGAATGGCCAAGTCAAAGTCCAGACCTGAATCCAATCGAGAATCTATGGAAAGAACTGAAAACTGCTGTTCACAAATGCTCTCCATCCAACCTCACTGAGCTCGAGCTGTTTTGCAAGGAGGAATGGGAAAAAATGTCAGTCTCTCGATGTGCAAAACTGATAGAGACATACCCCAAGCGACTTACAGCTGTAATCGCAGCAAAAGGTGGCGCTACAAAGTATTAACATAAGGGGGCTGAATAATTTTGCACGCCCAATTTTTCAGTTTTTGATTTGTTCAAAAAGTTTGAAATATCCAATAAATGTTGTTCCACTTCATGATTGTGTCCCACTTGTTGTTGATTCTTCACAAAAAAATACAGTTTTATATCTTTATGTTTGAAGCCTGAAATGTGGCAAAAGGTCGCAAAGTTCAAGGGGGCCGAATACTTTCGCAAGGCACTGTATGTTTTGAACAATGTGTTTTCTATTTTTCGGTGTATTGTTTACTGACTGCTTGAGAGTGTATATAATTTTTATCACTTTGTTTATGATATGAGAGCAGTGTTTGACTTTGAACACAGGTAAAACTGTTTTGAGGCGAATGTTTCATTTTGCAAGAGGAGTCAGAGGTTATGTAAATAGTGCTTGAAGATGAAGTTTTGTGTGTAATGTTTTCAGGAAATGGAGCAAGGTTTCAGAAATTGTGGTTTAGTAATTGAGAAAAACTGTAATAGATCCACCCGGTGGCAAGCCGTCATTCAGGGCAAATTCTTGTTTTGAGCCCCACATTTTTTGCCCCAAAATGTTTGGGGCATGCCTGTTTGCATGTTATTTTGGCAATAATTCGTATCACATATCAGGTTGCAAACAACGTAAATATATATATATATATATCATTGAGTTAATAAAGCCCCATACAAACATGGTCTCTTTTTTGTTTTCTTTAGTAAGGAAGCTCCAAAATGCAGGTGTAATCATTGAATATTGTAAGAGCTTTCATTGTCTGCTTATATGCCCCCTTTATTTATCCTATGGTTCTGACTTGGTATACAGGGAGAACACTGTAAGAACGACACATGTTCTGAATTCTGTCGCTGTACATTTCAAAAGTGCTGAACAAATAGTTATATTAACTACATCCGTCCTAGCTTGCTCATTAATGTCTAAATCGACATTTCGGATTGCCTCTTATCCGCTTGTCGTCCCCTTATGCCATAGTTTGTACATCTCAACTGTCATTAGAAACCACATTTGTTTAAGCAAGTCAGCCATATCAGCTATGTTTTTTTAAAGGCAGTAAATGAGGCTGAATTAACTGTTTCACTGCCAGTCAAGGCTCCGCTGATAGCCAGGTGTAGCAGTGGTAAGATGTTGGGACTGCTTTTGGGACTCTGCTGTTGGAACAGCTTTATGTAGGCCCATTAGTTTGTGGGCACTGTTTGTCACTGTTTTAGTGCAATTAATGTATTGTTTAATGTTGTGCTGTGTAGTGACTTTGCTGGCAAGCGTCCCACGTGTTTTCTTTTTTGCCCCACATTTTCATGCTAAAATCACCACTGGATTCACCAAATATCTATTATTATTATATGTTTCATTATTCCTGGTATATAATACTGATTATGATTGCAGACAGAGCCCAGAGAATGGGATGGTGCAATACTGAATTAGTCATATTTTGATAAGGTGCATGCATGGGGATGTCCACGTCACTTAGAGATATGCCCATGCTGTAGAGATACACCTAGCGCACTGAAACTTCACTGTTGTAGGCATAATATAGCTCGTGCTATCTAGACTTGCGCTGGCAAACAAATCCATGACATTAGCTACCTAAATGTGAAGTAAACTCAACTGAGGAGTAAAAGAAAATGGACACTTTTAACTTGGAAACATGCAGGATACCTCTTTCCAGTTTGCCTGACTTCCGTTTTTTTTATACTGTGTTATGCTTGTTCGGGTAGCACTTCTCACAGGCCGTTTGTTGTACGTGTTTTTGTTTGTTGATGAGATGAAACTGCCAAAACTCTGTAAGGTATCATTTTAAGTCAGAATTGCAACACGATATTTGTTCAAGGCTAAAATATAAGTCCGTAATTGTTTACATTTATGTTCCATGTTTCACGCATGGCTTTTCTTACTAGCCTAACGATACATATGTTCAACCTTTTGGCAGGTATCTGGCTCCATAAACTATCGCCTTATGGAGAGGACAGACGAGTTGCAAGCCCAGCTTCGGGTGCAATCGTTAGGCAAGGGAAATTTAAAAGTAGGAAAGGATGACAAAGCGTCTGTGCCACCAGTAAGTACAGATAGTAATATAAATCCTCCCGTACAATCCACACAGCCAGGTTATTTTCTCAATGCTTCTGGAAAGAACGGCTGCCGGCATGCTCAACTGGCGTCGCTCATTCAGCCAACAAAAACTTTGAACCAGTTCTCCCCATTAATAAGCAACGAGTAAGAGGCCGAGCATTCTCAGACCTCTCCACCCGTTACAGGGTCTGAGTCGCTGAAGCCTTCCACCATTAGCTCTGACAAATTGAAAACCCAAGTCGTTGGCGTATCTATTACCCTCAAAATTAGATTTTAAATAATCATCCAGCGATCATACATTGTTTACAAGGGGGCAGGACTCCTGACGTAAAGGCTAATCTAAAAGATTTACAGTAAATCATTTTTTTAAGTATCTGTACTTTACTTTACTATTTATATTTTTTGACAACTTTTACTTTTACTTCAATACATTCCAAAAGAAAATGATGTACTTTTTACCAGATACATTTTCCCTGACACCCCAAAAGTACTTTTACATTTTGAATGCTTAGCAGGACAGGAAAATAGTCCAATTCACACTCTTATCAAGAGAACATTCCTGGTCATCTCTACTGCCCCTGATCTGGCAGACTCACTAAACACAAATGCTTATTTGTAAATGGTGTCTGAGTGTTGGGAGTGTGGCCCTGGCTATCCATAAATTTAAAAAACAAGAAAATTGTGCCTTCTGGTTTGCTTAATATGAAGAATTTGAAAGTATTTGATACTTAATTATATTTTAGCAATCACATTTACTTTTGATACTTAAGTATATTTAAAACCAAATACTTTTAGACTTTTACTCATGTTGGTGGGGCAAACTATGTATTTTTTTATTTTTATGCATGCCAGCTAAGCCACTACACAACACAAAACAATACATTCATTGCACTATAACGGTGACAAATGGTGTCCACAAACTGTTAGGGCCTACATAAAGCTTTCCCAACAGCAGAGCTTTCTTTTCAGCACCATGGAGTGAATCCTTACCACCGCTACACCTGGCTATCAGCGGAGCCTTGTCTGGCTGCGAAACAATTAATTCAGCCTCATTTACTGCCTTTTAAAAAAACATGGCTGTTTTTTGTCTGACTTGCTTAAACAAATCTGTTTTCTACTGACAAACTATGGCATAAGGGGATTGCCTCTCATCTCACGAGTGGATGAGAGGCAATCCGTAATTTTGATTTATTAAGACAATGAGTGCCCTGGTGCCCTGAATTATGTGTCGCCACTATATAGGGATATTGTTATCCTTGTCGGCACCAACGATGTTAGGACGAAACATTCAGAGGTCACCAAGCGCAACATAACTTCAGCGTGTAACTTAACTAGAAACGTGTTGGCATCGAGTAATTGTCTCTGGCCCCCTCCCAGTTAGGGGGAATGATGAGCTCTACATCAGACTCAAACGCAGGTTGAACACTGTTTTCTGCCCCTCCCAAAATATAGAATTTGTAGATAACTGTCCGTCTTTCTGGGACAAACAGGACCAAGCCCGGCCTGCTGAGGAGTGACGGACTCCATCCAAGCTGGAGGGGTGCTCTCATCTTATCCATCAACATAGACAGGGCTCTAACTCCTCTAGCTCTACAATGAGATAGGTTGAAAGGCCAGGCAGCAGTGGTGTAAAGTACTTAAGTAAAAATACTGTAAAGTACTACTTAAATATTTTTGGGGGGTATCTGTACTTTATTTTACTATTTATATTTTTGCCAACTTTTACTTTTACGAAACTACATTCCTAAAGAAAATGTACTTTTTACTCCATTCATTTTCGCTGACACCCAAACATTTTGACAGGAAAATGGTCAGACTGCATAATTAGCTAAATGAGTCCAGGCAACTGAGAACTTTGTTCAGCCAATGGGTTTTAGTGTTTTAGCAATTGAGAAAAACTGTAATTGAATCTTTGCCACTCAAAATATTTTTTATATCAGTCAAAACCCTGCCAAAGCATATTCTTGTAGGAGGGGTTCATATGAATTTTAAATAATTTGACATGATTTATATGAAACGGGTCATGAACATATGGACTTTGAAATGAACAAGGGGAGAGGTTAAACATAGGCTAAATCGGTCATTAGCTTTCCCACACGTTAGAATAACTATGTTGCAGTGGTCTTAGGTAGTCTCCGTATAGGCTATTCCCTCCATCGCGACACTGCTGCCCAGTTGAAGAGCTTGTGATGTCCATGCAACACCATAGCACCATGAGCCTTCAGAAGAGCACCCCTCAGCCTCAGAAGATACCCTTCTGGAGTCATGTAGTCAGTCATTGTACCCTAATGTAGGCCTATTTGCCTACTAGCCAAGTAAAGTGCAGAGCATGCATGATGCATGCAACTTGTCATTCCCACATATTTCAACATTTAATTCATCCTTCATTCAGTTCAGTCTGAGTTGCAATAGGAAATAAATCAAAGAGGATAGAACAGTCTTATGCGTTGGTTTATTGAAATGTATCTAAATTCTCCAAAGTTATTTTGCCTATCACTTTAATAATTCAATGTTTAATTTAGGCCTATCCAAATAAAAAATATGCCTTCAACTTATGGGCAATTGCAATTTAGGAATTTAGGCTATCATTTTGGGTACTGGTGTCTTGCGGAATAATTTTAGAACTATATTTGTGTTTTATAACTGTGTTTATTATAGGGCTCCCCATAAAAAGAGACCCTAGCTCACAGGCCTCTAAATATAGCCTCTAAATAAATTTTAAACAAAATAGTTGAAGAAGCATGTGCAGTGGCTGATAGGGAAAACAGATCTGGCAATAAGAATAGGCTATAGGTAGTCTTGACCATTTGGGACCCCTTGGCTATTTTGCTCAGGACAGGGTATAGCCAAGACGTAATCAATATTTTGTTTTGTCACATTTATTGATATGGATATAGCCTCTGCACGATGACGTTGTGCAACGCAAATTGCTATAACAAGTCTACAGAAGAGGAAATACCCTAATACAACAGTCAAAATGGCTAATATTAGGCCTACAAGCTCCCAAAAACTGGAAAAAGTGTGATTCATTAGGTTACATGATCACCACACTAGCCCCACGCGTCTATAAATGACATATTTAGATAGAGGAATAGGCCTAGCATAAATAATATTTACTTCCTATTTTGCAGCTCAGGCGGTTATTCTAGACAGGGCTCTTCTATGTCTTTATCATTCTCAGTCCCAAACCTACACTACATAATCTACTGGTATGACGTCGTTATTGAATGCAGTTCTAAAACAAGCTCAATACTTTTATTTTGGAAATGAAACCGGTAATGTTAGCTGCAAAGAAACTCAAACGTCTGGGCTATAGTTGCTTCATTGACGAGCTAAGTTCGACAAGCTAAATTCAGTTCATGTCCTTTGCAGATGCCACATTACTAACAAAAGTTTGTACTCATAAAAAAATGTCTGTAACCAAGTAAAGGGAGACGTAAAGTAAAAACCGAACGTGTAAATGTGAATTCATAGTCGTATCAAAGGGTTTGTACGTTTAGTGATCTTTTTTTTTTAACGTTTAATGTTTCACGCATGGCTTTTCTTACGATCCTAACAATACATACATGCAACCTTTTGGCAGGGATCTGCCTCCATAATAGTTCTCCTGCATATTATGACTACGGTGACTGCAATTTGATGGCATCGCCATCATGTTACTACTTAGCTTTTTCAACTGGTGGAACTTCTGTAGAACCATGTCCAGTTTAAAAACAATGGAATGAACAAAGTTTTCTGTCATTCGTTGGAGGTTATCTATCAAGTTTAGCAACTTTGTTCATTTTGACTTTTGTTTGACTGCCGTTAAAAAAGTTTGTATGATTCGACAACGATGTAGCCTACTCGGGGTGCTCTCTGTGCGTCCTGGAGCGCGCTTCTGTGTCGAGATAGCCAAGGCCTACCGCTGAAATGTGCTGAATGAATTGAGGAACATGGTAACGATCAGAATTTAATAACGGCCTGGTTCGCAATTCACAACTATGCTATTGACGATCAAAGTTACACTATCATTACTAAATATCACTTTCACTAGTTCCGCAGCCAAACAGGCAATATGGGGCAGCAACAATCTTTTGGGGGGAGAACCCTGGCATCGGGACCATATCTTGGTTTAAATGCTTTAAATGGACATTTCTGATTTTTGTAGTATTTCCCGGGACTCTCGGGAATAAATATGAATTATTCCCAGTATTGAAACGTGGTAGATTTTCTGGAAATTATTCATCCCTACTCTGCATTTGGGTTACTACAGTGACACTGATTTGTGAACCACAACAGAGCCTTGGCATTGTTGAGTCTGTCCTAATTAAAACAGAGGAACCAGAAGAGTATGCGAAGGTCGTTCCCAGTCCTCGAGTTTAGGACATGCAGGTCAAAGATCAAATATGAGCCTATGTCAGTGGCAGCCTGGGTACTAGTCTGTTTAGCTAACATTCCACTCCTTGTACTCTTTGCCATTGAGAAACATCTTTGACATATGACACGGAGTAAAATGAGTGGAATGTTAGCTAAACAGACTGGTCAGAGGAAGAGTGAATACAACTTGGCTTCCACTCCCAATCTGAATAAAAGACAAGTGCCTAACCCATTTTTTTGAATATCTAAACCTACATATATGACAAGGGGTTGGCCTTAGAAATGTTGAGCTGTAGCCTACTGCATATCCAGATAATATGGAGGTATATTCATGCTAAACGTAGTCACAAGGGTAGCCTATCAGAAGGGAATTCTCTGGCATGTATTTCCTGGTTTCTTCCTAAAGGTTACTTCCCTGTGAGGTGGTGACAGGAATGAGATTCTGTAGAATTTGCATGTATTATTAGACTCTGGGTTTGGATCTGTGCCTAAATTTAAAGTAGCTACATGGATAGCATAAATTCCTTTGTATAGGCTATTTTATTCCTTTCATCACAAATTACAAGCAGTCTGACAAGCAGTCAGAGAAACTGAAATGGTAATTACATGAAATTAACTCTCAAAACATTTTGGGACTGTATCAACAGTGAACTGCTGAAAATAAAATATAGAGGGGGGCTTTCCTTTAACAATTTAAAATGGATAATGTCACTTCATTTTCTTTAGATTATTCATGTAGGCCTAGGGGACAATCAGGGACCAAGAACAATAATCAACATTTAAGAATAACAAAGAGATAATACTGAAGTCTGAATTAGCTGGTAACGTAGCTAGCTAGCTATCTATCTAGCTAACTTTATATACTGTATAGCTAGCTAGCTAAGTTAATGAAATATCACCAGCTACCTAACTTCATATTAGCCAGCTATCTTGATGTATTTATCATTGTAAAAAAATAACTAAAAATGCATTTGTAGGTAGCTAGCTAACAGCCACGGAGGAGGGTGAAAGGATAACGTTAGCAGCCCCAACTGTCAAAAAGAGAGAGTAAGCTATTCTGTATAGGGCAGGTACTTTCGTGTAGTTCCAGTCCATAGAAGTGAAGACAGCGATAAGAGTAACATAATATTCAGTGCTGTCTAATTTGAGTATAATGAAGTCTGTTTCTTGTGATGTTTTTTTTGTCCACACATACAGAAAGCTGTGAAAGCCTGTCTGCAGATGAAGAGGTCCCAATGAAGAGGAATGGTTCTCAGTCCTGTTCTTGGGGACTCAAATGGGTGCATTTTTGTTTTTGCCATAGCACTACACAGCTGATTCAAATTATCAACTCATCCAGTTTCAAATGGTATTTATGTATTCATTTTTGATGCAATCCTTGATATTGTCTTGACTTGACTGTAACATAAATCTGAAGACTGTTATTTATCTACTCAACTAACTATATTTATTCATTACTCGGTTAAATTAATCATGTAAAAATTAACTCATTAGGATCTGGGGCACCAGGAGAGCGGATCTTTAAAGAGTTACCATCCCCGAATTCAACTAAAGGTCTTTACCTAATCACATCTATAAACAGTCAATATATTAATCATAACCTTGTAGCATATCATCCTTATGAACAGTCGTAACCTCCTTGCATCTGCAAAAACCAGAACCTTACTTATGATTCAGTACTACACAAATTGGTTTAATTATTTATTTACTAGCTAATTAAATGGTAACACAGAATAAACATACACACTTAATTAATTAAAAACAGGTCCCTAGCGGACTGACAACAATATGGCTGCTCTTTACAAAATACATGTACCACAGCTAAGGGCTGTATCTAGGCACTCTGTGTTGCATCATGCATAAGATCAGCCCTTAGCCATGGTTTATTGACCATATAACTCACATCCTCGGGCCTCATTGCTTAATTTATATACATTGCTATCTGCTGTCTGGGAGAACAGTCATAGCAGATAAAAAGTTGTCAATCATCACAATATATCCAGTAGGCTATGGAACCTTAGATTCAGCACAATAAAAAAAATCCCTTAGTTAGTAGGCTATTCTGAGGAAAATATAATGATGCAAACTGTATCTAATATTCCACACAGTATATTGGCTATTGCTTTTCAATCTCCTTATTGCACTGCGCATTTGATTAAAGCTTAAATAGAAAGCATTTTCTGCATGTCACTAATGAACACCATCGCCATTTATGAAGTCCATTGAAGAGAGAGCTTACTACAGCGCCCTCTAACGGTCTCTCATATCGAACTCAAATGTCGACGGAGGGTGGTGCTGATGCGAGAAAGATACAGAAAGCGTCGACCTAGAGGGATGTGAATATCTAAACCTGACCAGGATCACGTTTATCGCCGCAGTCTCTGTGGCGCAATGGAATAGCGCGCTGGACTTCTAATCCAGAGGCTCCGGGTTCGAGTCCCGGCAGAGATGTGCCACTCTTGATGCTTCACGGCAGACCTGCGAAATTTTTATTACAGAAAATGAATGCTGTTCCATAATAAATTGCAGCCACCATTTCAATCAAAGCATCCTTCTAATAAGTATTCTAAATATAGGGCTGCACTTCACTACATCTCTATACACCATAACTTAAATATATATATATATATATATATATATATACTAATAATGATATAAATGTATCATCTGGCGTTTAATTAATATAAAAGAAACACTTATGTACATATTTTTATGCTTCATTTTATTTGTTCTTTACGTGATAGAACTGTATGTTCGACCACTAATTTAGCATTACAATATCAAAGGAAATTCTTGCTAGGCCTATATTATAAAAAATATATTTTTTAAATCCCATGATACTATTGACAGATTTATTTAACCGCACAAACAATCCATCCCTAGCCTATATATTTTTTTCCTGAAGTAAATCATCTCTGAGTAATCGTAGAAAATGAACCACTTATTTAGGAAAAATATATCAATACCAGTCTACTGAATGAGCAGTCTTCTGCTCGGTCTTCTGAACCATGCAGCGGCTTTTGCTCTTGCAATAACGGATCAAACAAGGTAACACTGTAATGATGGCAATGCCTGGAATCATAATTATAGCGGTAAATGTTTCAGTGAACAAATTAGTGTAGCTGAATTTGTTGTTTTTATGAGGTGCATCCGTGTGAAGGTATTTTAATAGTTGCTCCAGTTGTTTGGGGAGTAGTTCAGGAGTCAGTGCACTTGAGGGCGCTCCAACACTGGTCTATACTTTAAAGCAACGCGAGGGATGGGAACATGAGAGCAATAGCCCAATAGACCACTACACAGACTCAGCAGTGACAGTGAACTCCACATCTGTATAGCCTTCATCATTAAATTGAGGGAAAGGAAGCAACATATGCTGTCACTTTTGGGGCAGAACGTGGTTGTGTCACGCAGAATGAATGCAGAATGATTTGCTTTACAGTATGATTCAACTAGTCACGTCCATAACCATGACACGTCATTAGATCTACAACCTATTGCTCCATCTCTCTTACAAATAAAAATACAGAGATAATGATGATTCAAAATTCAACAAACACGGACAATGTATTTTAGTTGTTTTCTGGTGACAAAGAAATGCACATCTAATAGCGGTAACATCTAACGCGAGATTCAGACTAGAAAGAGGAGGGGAGTGTGCTGTGGCGCTGACGAGAGAGAGAGAGAGAGTGGGGGGGGGGGGGGGGGAGAGAGAGGGAGAGGGAGAGAGAGAGAGAGAGAGAGAGAGAGAGAGAGAGAGAGAGAGAGAGAGGAATGCGTCGCTAATGAGTAAACGGACCATCGCCCGAGCACGAAAGAGCGGACAACGGAAAGGGGGAAAGGAGGAAAAACGGAGAAATGTTGTAAACCGCAACAAAAAAAAGCAGTAAGGGGAGGTGGAGAACGAAGAAAACCGTCATATATTAATTGGAAGGATTACAATTACCCTATACTGGTGAATAGAATCCAACTAGGATTTTTAATGCTGCCCTCACGGAGAATTGAGCTAACGGACTTACTGGTCTTCTGAACCATGCAGCGGCTTTTGCTCCTGAGTTTGGCGTTGAGTTTTCACCGTGGTAAGATTAGGGTTTTCCCTGTTACCTTCCCTAATCAATGACACACTGTTTCATGTTGTCGAACAATACCAAGGCTTTCAAACTTGATGAGGGGAAAAGTTATTCTAGTTTCGCTTCAGATGTGTGTGTGTGAATGTGTGCGTGCGTGTGTGCGCGCGCGTGAGAGAGAGAGAAAGAGAGAGAGAGGTAGATGCTCAATTGTTCAGAGTGTATGGCGATGAGTTTCTCATTACATGCGCCGCAGTGTGTGGTAGGCTATTTCATGGGGTGCGTGTGTCTAACATGATCATGGCCTGATTGGTGCAAGAACCTAGTATCCACAATATGACCTTAGTCCTGTGCATTCGGTAGCCTATAGCCTTTTATTCAAATAGGATGTTAGACAGAAAGGATGTGATTTGAATGACAGTGCACGTCTAAAGTGACCAAATGTGCTCGATATTGGAATGTGGGAACGGCTTGCTTCAATCATTCAAACGTTGCTTGCCATATTTTATTGGTGCCTGTGATATGTATAGCCTAATAACACACACGCACGCACGCACGCACACACACACACACACACACATACCACGGACACTGGAGACGAGGTATGGCCAACATAGCTGCAACTATAATACCCCTAATGTCGTCTAGATATCATATCTGAGTAATGACAGGTAGGCTATTGTTATAACGTAGTTGCTAGGAGACAATTGCTCAAGGGTAAAGTGATTTCTCAGGCTACCTGTTAGATGACATCTTCCTCGTGCTCACGCGCACGGCACAAGGCAACCCTCCCTTTTCATTGTCTACCTTGTGCGTGTGACAGTAAGAGAGTGTGTGTGCTGTGGATGTGCAGGCACGCGCAGGTACTGACCATCCGACCACTTTATCATATTGTAGGTAGGGGGCGTGTTTGAAAAGTCTATAGGATGATGTCATCCATGTGTCTCTTTTTAGATTGCTATAGGCCAGAGCTACTCCTTTGTCCTTCTCTCAACATCCATACACAATATTAGGCTACTAGTTATTAACTACAAACTCAATGTTAGTATTGTATTACTTTTTCACTGCCTAATCCAACTCACAAATGACCTATGTTGTGGCTGCTGTAAACAGTATTCCTTATGAATAGTCATTACACACATACATCACATTCACACATGGAATGAAGCTGATACACAAACCCACGCACACACAAACTAACACACACAATCGCATATGTAACAGTATAGCTTCCGTCCCTCTCCTCGCCCCTCGCCCCTACCTGGGCTCGAACCATGAACCCTCTGCACACATCGACAACAGCCACCCTCGAAGCATCGTTACCCATCCCTTCACAAAAGCCACGGCCCTTGTGGAGCAAGGGGAACAACTACTTCAAGGTCTCAGAGCGAGTGACGGTGACTGACGTCACCGATTGAAACGCTATTAGCGCGCACCCCGCAAACTAGCTAGCCATTTCACATCGGTTACACACACACTAACACATGCACATACACACGCATGCACGCACACACACACAATCATACCAATTCCAGTTGTTTTTTTGCAGTGATGTTTCTCCTGGACTCATTGCCACATGCTGAATGCATGATGTGTCCAGTTTTCTCTCTCATAAATCCATCAGTGCACATACACTACATTACCAAAAGTATGTGGATACCTGCCTGTCGAACATTCCCATCCCAAAATCATTGGCATTAATATGGAGTTGGTCCCCCCTTTGCTGTTATAACATCCTCCACTCTTCTAGGAAGGCTTTCCACTAGATGTTGGAACATTGCTGTGGGGACTTGCTTCCATTCAGCCACAAGAGCATTAGTGGGGTCGGGCACTGATGTTGGGCGTTTACGCTTGGCTCGCAGTTGGTGGTCCAATTCATCCCAAAGGTGTTCGATGGGGTTCAGGTCAGGACTCTGTGCAGGCCAGTCAATTTTTTCCACACCAATCTCAACAAAGCATTTCTGTATGGACCTCACTTTGTGCACGGGGGAATTGTCATCAAGTGTTAAGATTTCCCATCACTGGAACTAAGGGGCCTAGCCCAAACCATGAAAAACAGCTCCAGACCATTATTCCTCCTCCACCAAACTTTACAGTTGGCACTATGCATTGGGATGATGTGTGTTCTCCTGTCATCCACCAAACCCAGATTCGTCCATCGAACTGCCAGATGGTAAAGTGTGACTGTCTCTCCAGAGAATGCATTTCCTCTGCTCCAGAGTCCAATGGTGGCGGGCTTTGCACCACTCCAGCCAACACTTAGCATTGCACATCAAATCAAATCAAATGTATTTATGTAGCCTTTCTTACATCAGCTGATATCTCAAAGTGTTGTACAGAAACACAGCCTAAACCCCCAAACAGCAAGCAATGCAGGTGTAGAAGCACGGTGGCTAGGAAAAACTCCCTAGAAAGGCCGAAACCTAGGAAGAAACCTAGAGAGGAACCAGGCTATGAGGGGTGGCCAGTCAGTCCTCTTCTGGCTGTGCCGGGTGGAGATTATAACAGAACATGGCCAAGATGTTCAAATGTTCATAAATTACCAGCATGGTCCAATAATAATAATCACAGTAGTTGTCGAGGGTGCAGCAAGTCAGCACCTCAGGAGTAAATGTCAGTTGGCTTTTCATAGCCGATCATTAAGAGTATCTCTACCGCTCCTGCTGTCTCTAGAGAGTTGAAAACAGCAGGTCTGGGACAGGTAGCACTTCCGGTGAACATGTCAGGGTTCCATCGCCAGTGATCTTAGGCTTGTGTGTGGCTGCTCGGCCATGGAAATCTATTTCATGAAGCTCCCGACGAACAGTTATTGTGCTGATGTTGCTTCCAGCGGCAGTTTGGGATCCGGTAGTGAGTGTTGCCAAAGACGATTCTGTTCCCGTTCTGTGAGCTTGTATGGCCTACCACTTCGCAGCTGAGCCGTTTTTGCTCCTAGACGTTTCCACTTCACAATAACAGCACTTACAGTTGATCGGGGCAGCTCTAACAGGGCAGAAATTTGACAAACTGTCTTATTGAACGGTGGCATCCTATGACGGTGCCACGTTGAAAGTCACTGAGCTGTTCAGCACTGAGCTGTTCAGTAAGGCCTTTCTACTGCCAATGTTTGTCTATGGACATTGCATGGCTGTGTGCTCTATTTTATACACACTGTCAGCAACGGGTGTGGCTGAGATAGCCGAATAGACTCATTTGAAGGGGTGTCCTTATACTTTTGTACATATAGTGTAAGTGGCTCTGCTACAAGCCACGCACACACACACGCACACACACACACACACACACACACACACACACACACACACACACGCACACTATGTAACATAGCATACATGTCTCTATGTTATGTTTGTGGCATGGCTGTAAACTGTCTCACACACTGTGCTCATTATGCCAAAGTGCAATGTCACCATTTCATCATGTATTTGTAGGCCATACTCTTTGAACTGCCAGTCCAATACACTGTTCTCAAAACACTTGAAGATACAAGCTATTATGTTGTTTTTATTTTATGTTTCCAGTTTTCGTAACCGACATTTCACATGGTTTGAAGGTAAATGAATGTGCTGTTAACCATTCAACTACAAAGACTCTTTATAATTCATGAAAATGCTATTGTTGTTAGTAGACCTACACCTCCCAATCTTGCGACACTGCAACTTGCTGTTGCTACTGTTCCTACCTAGACTGCTTGAAGTGCTGGCTATAACAAAGGCCTCAGTGCAGGTGCAACGTTTGTCCATTTGTCAGGCTCTGTCCTTGTGAACAATGCCACAACTACTGACACATACTGACACACACACACACGCACACACACACTACTGACCAAAGAAACCAACCCTTATCAGTTATATATCCCATTTGAATGTTTTTGCAAATTTTGTTAAAAAATAAATAAAATGGAACATGTAGCTCATGCAACTGTGTAGTTCGAATCACATGTAGATCTATTCATAATGTGGATCTATTCATAATGTGGATCTATTCATAATGTGGATCTATTCATAGTGTGGATCTATTCATAATGTGGATCTATTCATAGTGTAGATCTATTCATAATGTGGATCTATTCATAATGTGGATCTATTCATAATGTGGATCTATTCATAGTGTGGATCTATTCATAATGTGGATCTATTCATAATGTGGATCTATTCATAATGTGGATCTATTCATAATGTGGATCTGTTCATAATGTGGATCTATTCATAATGTGGATCTATTCATAATGTGGATCTATTCATAATGTGGATCTGTTCATAATGTGGATCTATTCATAATGTAGATCTATTCATAATGTGGATCTATTCATAATGTGGACATATTCATAATATGGATCTATTCATAGTGTGGATCTATTCATAATGTGGATCTATTCATAATGTGGATCTATTCATAATGTGGACATATTCATAATATGGATCTATTCATAGTGTGCATCTATTCATAATGTAGATCTATTCATAGTGTGGATCTATTCATAGTGTGCATCTATTCATAATGTAGATCTATTCATAGTGTGGATCTATTCATAATGTGGACATATTCATAATATGGATCTATTCATAGTGTGGATCTATTCATAATGTGGATCTATTCATAATGTGGATCTATTCATAATGTGGACATATTCATAATATGGATCTATTCATAGTGTGCATCTATTCATAATGTAGATCTATTCATAGTGTGGATCTATTCATAGTGTGCATCTATTCATAATGTAGATCTATTCATAGTGTGGATCTATTCATAATGTGGACATATTCATAATATGGATCTATTCATAGTGTAGATCTATTCATAATGTGGATCTATTCATAGTGTAGATCTATTCATAATGTGGATCTATTCATAATGTGGATCTATTCATAATGTGGACATATTCATAATATGGATCTATTCATAGTGTAGATCTGTTCATAATGTGGATCTATTCATAATGTGGATCTATTCATAATATGGATCTATTCATAGTGTGAATCTATTCATAATGTGGATCTATTCATAGTGTGCATCTATTCATAATGTAGATCTATTCATAGTGTGCATCTATTCATAATGTGGACATATTCATAATATGGATCTATTCATAGTGTAGATCTGTTCATAATGTGGATCTATTCATAATGTGGATCTATTCATAATGTGGATCTATTCATAGTGTGCATCTATTCATAATGTGGACATATTCATAATATGGATCTATTCATAGTGTAGATCTGTTCATAATGTGGATCTATTCATAATGTGGATCTATTCATAATGTGGATCTATTCATAGTGTGGATCTATTCATAATGTAGATCTATTCATAATGTGGATCTATTCATAATGTGGACATATTCATAATATGGATATATTCATAGTGTGGATCTATTCATAATGTGGATTTATTCATAGTGTGGATCTATTCATAATGTGGATCTATTCATAGTGTGGATCTATTCATATTGTGGATCTATTCATAGTGTGGATCTATTCATAATGTGGATCTATTCATAGTGTGGATCTATTCATATTGTGGATCTATTCATAGTGTGGATCTATTCATAATGTGGATCTATTCATAGTGTGGATCTATTCATATTGTGGATCTATTCATAGTGTGGATCTATTCATAATGTGGACATATTCATAATATGAATCTATTCATAGTGTGGATCTATTCATAATGTGGACATATTCATAATATGGATCTATTCATAGTGTGGATCTATTCATAATGTGGATCTATTCATAGTGTGGATCTATTCATATTGTGGATCTATTCATAATGTGGATCTATTCATAATGTGGACATATTCATAATATGAATCTATTCATAGTGTGGATCTATTCATAATGTGGACATATTCATAATATGGATCTATTCATAATGTGGATCTACTCATAATGTGGATCTATTCATAGTGTGAATCTATTCATAATGTGGATCTATTCATAATGTGGATCTATTCATAATGTGGATCTATTCATAGTGTGGATCTATTCATAGTGTGGATCTATTCATAATGTGGACATATTCATAATATGGATCTATTCATAGTGTGGATCTACTCATAATGTGGATCTATTCATAGTGTGAATCTATTCATAATGTGGATCTACTCATAATGTGGATCTATTCATAGTGTGGATCTATTCATAGTGTGGATCTATTCATAGTGTGGATCTACTCATAATGTGGACCTGTTCATAATGTGGACTTGTTCATAATGTGGATCTATTCATAATGTGGACCTGTTCATAATGTGGATCTGTTCATAATGTGGATCTATTCATAGTGTGGACCTGTTCATAATGTGGATCTGTTCATAATGTGGATCTATTCATAGTGTGGACCTGTTCATAATGTAGATCTATTCATAATGTGGATTTGTTCATAATGTGGATCTGTTCATAGTGTGGACCTGTTCATAATGTAGATCTGTTCATAATGTGGATTCAGCTGTAAGGTTTTGAACCATACTCCCAATTCCAGAATGTAATCAAGGAATGCTTAACATTTTTGGCACATTAGTTATGGCTGTGCTACAATGTTACTTTCACTGTCAACACAATGTGACTTGATGCTTTAGTGCATGTTTGTTTGGTAAAACTATTTGTCATAATAGTATGACTGTATTAGTATGTTTGTTCTAGAAAAAAACAAAAGCTACAAATTAGATGAGGCTCATTGTCCACTTCATACTAATATATAAACTGATCTAAACCACTGTAACAAATTATATTACACATTGTGTAGCTCAACATTACAGCCAGCCATTCGGTTATGATAATTCAAAGTCATATAGCAGTAGGAGTTAAAGCCTCTACTACATTTATCATCTGTTTAAACTTGGCGAACAAATGGAGTTCCGAAAACATTCTCCTAATATGTTCTCTGTTCCCACAAAGCGAGACAGAGCAAGAGAGAAAGAAAGTGATAGAAACAGAAAGAGAACGAGAGAGAAAGAGCCAAGTTTATCACTTATGACTCAGCCTCTTTGCCATGTTTTCAAACTGTGTCTACATTATGCCCGAGCATATTTTGGGGGTGGGGGAAGGGTGACAAAAAGTTGTGGTTAGGGCGTGGGGGGGAGGGGGGTCACTGGTAGTGGGGGTGGTCTGGTGGGCAGGTGGGTAAAGTCGAGGGGGCCAGAACAAGACCGATTATAGTTTTTTGGTGGGTGGCTGTAGTGGGGGATGGGGGGAGGAAAAGAAAGAAAGCGCGAGAGAGAAAGAGGAGGGGTGGACCAGGGGGAGAGAAAGGGACGATTACTCAAGCCTGACTGGCTCCTCTGTGGGGACAGCTAGCCACATACACTCCACCCCCCCCCCCCCCCCCCCTCCCCCCCTCCCACACACACACACACCTCATTCACAGAGAATATGGAAGAGCGAGTTCAAAGGGCTATGCTCAGATCAGAATTCTTTAACCCACATCTGAGGCCTCTCCCTCCTTCCCTGAGCTCTGGGTCCTTGGAAGATGCCTCTGCACATGCCTTGGCTTAGACTAGAATTAATTGGCATTAATCGCTTTTGAAACTCCTCTTCATTTTTCTCCCTCCCTCCATTTTTCTGTCTCCCTTCTCTCCGTCCTTCCATTTCTCCTCTTCCTTCTTTCTGCTAGCTAAGCTCGATTCCCTTCTCTGTCTTTCTATCTGTCCCTTCATACTTTTAAAAATATTTTCCCCTCTCCCTCTATTTCCATTTACCCCTCAGCCTTTTTCTCTCATTCTTTCTTTCTTTCTTTCTTTCTTTCTTTCTTTCTTTCTTTCTTTCTTTCTCTCTCTCTCTCTCTCTCTCTCTCTCTCTCTCTCTCTCTTTCTCTCTCTCTCTCTCTCTCTCTCTCTCTCTCTCTCTCTCTCTCTCTCTCTCTCTCTCTCTCTCTCCCTCTCATTCTCTAATAAGTTCCAGATGTGGTTCTCACATTCCTTTAGTCAGTGGAGAGGAGAGGAAAGAAGAGGGGGAGGGGTCAGAAGAAGCACATGAATTAAAAGAGGGAGCACATGATGAAGGAAGAGTACAGAAACCCTGTACTGAAGACACACACACAGAGAGAGAGACACACACACACACACACACACACACGAGAGGGATTCAATGCTGTTGTGGGTCGTGTTTTTCTCCTAAAAAGTTTTAGACATTTCCCCTTCCCCCTCTTCGCCCACTGTCCCCCAATCCCCCTCCCTCCTTCCCTCCATCCCTCCATCCCTCCATCCCTCCCTCCCTCCTCCCCCTGTAGGAATGTGGCCGACGGGTGATGATGTCATTTCATTTCTCCCTCGCTGAGTTTCTCCTCGAGAAGGGGAGGGAGATTTGTGTCGCTCCATCCATCTCTCTCTCCCTCTCTACAATAACAACATTACAGCTAGCCAACTAACTAATAAGCTTATTGGCTGGTCTACACTGCTATCCGTACAGCCATTTAGCCTGCGGGGAAATAGTCAGGATAACCAGATAATGTTTTAGGGGGGAGAAGGATATGGTTACATACAGCTTATCCACATAAATTCCATACAGGCGCTCGTTGACGTGTAAACATTTCACTAGTAACTGTTAAACTATTGAGTTTACAGTAGACTTTCAATTGAGAATTCCTTCAATTTTGCAATGATACACACCTGTAGGTCGGCACTTTGCTATTAAGCCCCTTACATAGTGTGTTGCTATAGCCGTACACCTCCTCCTCGACAGCCTGCAGATGTTAGTGATCCAGGGGTGTGTGGCCTGGCCCATGAATATGTAACCTAACATCACTCCAGGGGTCAAGGCCCCAGCTTTTATTAGATTGTTTGTGACGGATGACATTGTAAGAAGCGACATACTAATACAATTAGATTGAACTGGATTGAATTAAAGTAGACCTTGAAGAGCATGAGTTATGGAAAGCACTGAACATAGAACCTCGGCTATTTGAATAGTTAAATCAGTGTTTCTCTTAAGTTGGGTAGGTCAAGGTATGGGCTGTTCGCGGTGATAGACTGAGGTCTGGCTGGATACAGCATATTGTTTGTTTATGTGGTAGGTCATAGGGTAGGCCACAACAAAACATAGTTTGGAAACCACTGTGGTGAAATATTGATTCATAACAGTATTGATTTTGCTACCTAATTCAGATTTTGAATTACAATATTCTAGAACAAGGATCTAGCTTAGTATAAAACAACCAAATTTGATATTTGTGGATTGCGTAGCCCTTGATCAGGGTTAGAAGCTGTCATTGGTAGTCCGTGGTAGTCACCCTTGGTTACCCTCAAGTATTCTTTTGTCACTCATTCACATGCTCGTTTCACAATGGAGGGCCGAGGCTGGCTTATTTTAAGGAGAAGGGTTGTGAAAAACCCAGGCGTATTCCTCTGGTCCCGTAATGTGTCAGACACTTTGAACATGAATTACCATATTACCCTACACTGATCACAAGGTGTTGCCATGGCCACTGGGTCTATCATTGTGTCAGTGGTCCTGACTGGCTGTAGCCATGGTAACAATGTCTGTAATGGTGGTTCAATACAAATAAAGCACTTGAGATGTGAAATATGGGTGATTAGCCCCAGAGAAGAGGACAGAGAGAAAAAACACACATACACACAGAGCGACAAATGGAGAGAGAGAGGAAATAATTATCTTCCCTCCATTTCCAAATAAATCTGTTTCTATGGCAACCATTTTACCAGGGTCTGCATGGATAGAGGGAGCGAGGAATAAAGAGAGGGAACAAGGGAAATAAATAAGATAGAAGGAGTGGTGGAGAGGTAGAGAGGGTAAATGTAAAGAGATGGAGAGATAGACTGAGGGAGGGAAGGCATGATTATTTCTTAGTATGTGCCACTGGACAGACAAAGGAAAGAAAGCAAGAGAACGGAAAGGAACCGGGGGTACATGGTGACAAAGGGACAGGGAAAGAGAGGGGTCTACGAGTGATAAAGGGGAGGATAAAGAGGTAAGATGAGACAGAAGGGAAAAATGGACACAATGCCTCTTTCTCTTTCTCCTTTTCTTCCCCTGTTCTTTCTCCACCTCAGGCCAGTCACCTTTGTGTATTGACTAACATGATGGCAGCATGGTCCCTCTTTCACTCTCTCTATCCTTTCTCTCTCTCTATCCCTTTTCTCCCTCTATCCTTTCTCTCTCTATCCTTTCACTCCCTCTATCCTTTCTCTCTCTCTCTCTATCCTTTTTCTCCCTCTATCCTTTCTCTCTCTATCATTTCTCTCCCCCTATCCTTTCTCTCCCTCTATCCTTTCTCTCTATCCTTTTTCTCCCTCTATCCTTTCTCTCTCTCTATCCTTTTTCTCCCTCTATAATTTCTCTTTCTATCCTTTCTCTCCCTCTATCCTTTCTCTCCCTCTATTCTTTCTCTCCCTCTATCCTTTCTCTCCCTCTATCCTTTCTCCCTCTATCCTTTCTCTCTCTATCCTTTCTCTCCCTCTATCATTTTTCTCCCTCTATCCTTTCTCCCTCTCTATTGTTTCTCTCTATCCTTTCTCTCCCTCTATCCTTTATCTCTACTCTTTCTCTCCCTCTATCCTTTATCTCTATTCTTTCTCTCCCTCTATCATTTCTCTCCCTCTATTCTTTATCTCTATCCTTTCTCTCCCTCTATTCTTTCTCTCTCTATCCTTTCTCTCCCTCTATCCTTTATCTCTGTCCTTTCTCCCCCTCTATCCTTTCATTCCTCTATCCTTTCTCTCACTCCATCCTTTCATTCCTCTATCCTCTCTCTCTCTATCCTTTCTCTCCCTCTAAACTTTCTCTCCCTATATCATTTATCTCTATCATTTCTCTCTCTCTATCCTTTCTCTCCCTCTATCCTTTATCTCTATCCTTTCTCTCCCTCTATTCGTTCTCTCCTTCTATCCTTTCTCTCTCTCTATACTTTCATTTCTCTATCCTTTCTCTCTCTATATCCTTTCTCTCCCTCCATCCTTTCCCTCCCTATATCCTTTCTCTCCCTCTAAACTTTCTCTCCCTATATCCTTTATCTCTATCCTTTCTCTCCCTCTTATCCTTTCTCTCTCTATATCCTTTCTGTCTCTCTCCTTTCTCTCCCTATATCCTTTCTATCTCTATCCTTTCTCTTCCTGTATCATTTCTGTCTCTATCCTTCCTCTCTCTCTATCCTTTCTCTCCCTCTATCCTTTCTCTCCCTCTAAACATTCATTCCTATATCCCTTCTCTCCTTCTATAATTTCTCTCTTTCTATCCTTTCTCTCCCTCTAAACTTTCTTTCCCTCTAAACTTTCTCTCCCTCTATCCTTTATCTCTATCATTTTTCTCTCTCTATCCTTTCTCTCTCTCTATCCTTTCTCTCCCTCTATCCTTTCTCTCCCTCTATCCTTTCATTCCTCTATCCTTTCTCTCCCTCTATCCTTTATCTCTATCCTTTCTCTCCCTCTATCCTTTATCTCTATCCTTTCTCTCCCTCTATCCTTTATCTCTATCCTTTCTCTCCCTCTATCCTTTATCTCTATCCTTTCTCTCCCTCTATCCTTCCATTCATCTATCCTTTCTCTCCCTCTATCCTTCCATTCATCTATCCTTTCTCTCCCTCTATCCTTTATCTCTATTCTTTGTCTCCCTCTATCCTTTATCTCTATCCTATCTCTCCCTCTATCCTTTATCTCTATCCTTTCTCTCCCTCTATCTTTTATCTCTATCCTTTCTCTCCCTCTATCCTTTCTCTCCCTCTATCCTTTATCTCTATCCTTTCTCTCCCTCTATCCTTCCATTCATCTATCCTTTCTCTCCCTCTATCCTTATAGCCATATAGCAGTATTACCATTGCAAAGGTTATGCCCCGTCTAGTCTGCCATTTCTCCATGTGGTTATTGTCAGGTAAACTCAGGTGGTGTCAGGCAGCAACAGTTGCACTCCTAACTATTTCATTGTCCCCTTATCCTCAAAACTATAATCATCCTCATCTTCATCACAGTTTTGTCACGCTTCCACCTCTTTGCTTGTTCTGCATTTTAAATATCACCAACTGCTGTCCACATATAGGAGAGACGTATTCAATATTGAATGGTTAACATAGTGAACTTGGATAATATGAGCTGAAAGGGAATAGAGAGAGAGAAAGAGAAACAAAGAGAGAATGAAAGCGAGAAAGAGACAAAAGCGGGCTGGACAATTAATTGGATAGGTGGAGGGATGAGGTCATGATTAATGGTTTGCAGAAAATGGGTGTATCAGACACAAGGGAGGGTTTCGTCAGACACACACACACACACACACACACACACACATACACACATTCATGTACCCACGCAAACACATACACACAGACATACACACATGCATGCACACACACTTACACACAAAAACTTTTTGGGGGGCAGTTACTTTAGACGTCAGCTGTTGCTATGGTGATGTCTGTGATCCAACGACAGAGCAGGATTGGCTAGAGTGGAAAGAGGGAGAGAAAGGTAGAAGGATTGAGAGAGGGAGAGAGAGAGGGATAGATAGATAGGGAGCAATAAAGAGATAGATAGACAGATAGAGATAATTAGATTGATTAACAAATCCATATAAATTTCATTTTATCAAACGTTCTTGCTTTAAAAGGATTAATGAAATGCACTCAATTCATTCAGGCACATCAGACAAAGCCCTGACGTGACATCATACTGTAGCCTTTTGTGGCTCAGGAGACAGTAAAACGTCATGACATATATGTGGTGAGATATCCGAGGGCATCCTCTCTAGCAATTAAAGACGAATGTTATCTGTCCTGATGGCATTCCTCTTAGCAGGGTGGCTGGAACAGTTTTCACACAATATTTCACACACAGCTAATAGGGCAAGTCTGTAACATGTTGTGTTGTTGTTCAGATTAAGGGATTGTCAGGCACAAGAGGTGTTAATTGCAGCTCTTCGTACCATTTCACTGTGTGCTCAGGCTGTGGTGTGTCAATGTGGCTTTGTTGACAGCAGGGCTTGGCTTGTCGTTGCGTCTGTGTGGATAGGGTTTGGTGACCATGATGTGTCTATTCGACCGCATGTTATAGATAGACAGTCAATGTGGTCGATGTTTGGTTTGACGTGTGTGTTTATGTGTGTGTGTTGACAGGGTATGCTATTTTTATGTGGTCACTGGTCATAGGTGTGGCAGAGGTTTAGTTGTGTGTGTGCATGTGTCTGTTTCCTAAGGGCTCCGTGTGTGTGTGTGTGTGTGTGTGTGTGTGTGTGTGTGTGTGTGTGTGTGTGTGTGTGTGTGTGTGTGAGTGTGTGTGTGTGTGTGTGTGTGTGTGTGTGTGTGTGTGTGTGCGTGCTTGCGTGTGTGTGTGAAACTGTGTGTGTGTGTGCGTTCAGGGATCTTTGTGACCATGTCTTTGTGCGGTCAGGGTACTCGGAGTCTCTCGATGGTATCTGGGGATCACTGACTCAAGGAAATCAGGACACTCTAAATTTGTCACTGCAGCATAACCCACATAATGGAAGAATTCAAGAGCTCTCTCTCTCTCTTCTGTCTTTTCTTTCTTCCTATCTACCTCTCTCTCTCCTGTCTTTTCTTTCTTCCTATCTACCTCTCTCTCTCTCTCCTGTCTTTCTTTCTTCCTATCTACCTCTTTCTCACTCTCTCTTTCACTCTCTAACTCTCTCTCTCTCTCTCTCTTCTGTCTTTTCTTTCTTCCTATCTACCTCTCTCTCTCTCTCTCACTCTCTCTCTCTCTCTCTCTCTCGCTCTCTCGCTCTCCTGTCTTTTCTTTTTTCCTATCTACCCCTCTCTCTCTCTCTCTCTCTCTCTCTCTCTCTCACTCTCGCTCACACTCTCTCTCTCTCTCGCTCTCTCGCTCTCTCTCACTCTCTCTCTCTCTCTCTCTCTCTCTCAGTCTCTCTCTCCTGTCTTTTCTTTCTTCCTATCTACCTCTCTCTCTCTCTTCGGTCTTTTCTTTCTTCCTATCTAACTCTCTTTCTTTATTTCTCTCTCTCTCTCTTGTCTTTTCTTTCTTCCTATCTACCCCCCCCTCTCTCTCTCTCTCTCTCTCTCTCTCTCTCTCTCTCTCACTCTCTCTTCTGTCTTTTCTTTCTTCCTATCTACCCCTCTCTCTCTCACTCTCTCTTCTGTCTTTTCTTTCTTCCTATCTACCCCTCTCTCTCTCTCTCTCTCTCTCTCTCTTCTGTCTTTTCTTTCTTCCTATCTACCTCTCTCTCTCTCTCTCTCTCTCTCTCTCTCTCTTCTGTCTTTTCTTTCTTCCTATCTACCTCTCTCTCTCTCTCTCTCTCCTGTCTTTTCTTTCTTCCTATCTCTCTCTCTCTCTCTCACTCTCTCTCTCTCTCTCTCTCCTGTCTTTTCTTTCTTCCTATCTACCTCTCTCTCTCTCTCTCTCTCTCTCTCTCTTCTGTCTTTTCTTTCTTCCTATCTACCTCTCTCTCTCTCTCTTCTGTCTTTTCTTTCTTCCTATCTACCTCTCTCTCTCTCTCTCTCTCTCTCTCTCTCTCTCTCTCTCTCTCTCTCGTCTGTCTTTTCTTTCTTCCTATCTACCTCTCTCTCTGCTCTTTTTCTATAGCTTTTTTTCTCATTGTCTCCTACTCAGACACACACACATTGAATAATTATATGAGTAAGTAGTATGGCCATACACAGACCATATAACATATTGATATGGACCGTATTTTCAGTTTGCCCCTAATGTATGCCTAGCATGACTTGGGAAGGTATTGTGTGCTCTCATTGTCAAGCTATTGAAATAGCCTCCCCATAGTTCCAGTGTGGATCTTGTTTGTGGTTTCTTGGATGACAGTGAAGGGAATACCTTGTCCAGTGGTGTTTAAGGTCAAGGGAGTGATGCCTTGTCTGCCCTGGGGCTGTTTGGTCCTTAGTTCTAGCCTTATACTCAGTGGACAGAGGAGGTTAACAGATCAGATAGTATTTCTAGCGAGCTACGTTGATTTGATTTGACTGGATAAGAGCCTAATTTAGAGGTTTTCGTAGTCATTCCATGGCTTTCATTTGGACTAATGGTGGATCACATTGATATTGTCACTTTCGAAGCAGCCTTTTCTTTAATGTGGTGTGCCACAGGGCTCAAGTCTAGGACCACTGCTCTTTTCTATTTTCGTCTGTGATTTACATGTTGTAGGCCTATGCTAGACATACAAATGCACGTTGTTTGTATGAACATGATATTTGTTCTTTCTCTTTGGAATCGTTTATGTTCTGCTTCTGTCAGAAGCCATTGCTATTATTGTCCAGGACATGTTTTACACATGACTGTGTTTTTCATGATATCAGGCATACTGTAGGCTACCTCCTCGAATCGCACACATTCAATCAGGTTTGGAGGGGGTACAGTATGCCCACACATGAGAAAGGGAGAGATAGAAAGAAAGAGACTTGGAGGAAGTTAGAGAGACAGACTTGGGGTCATGGAGGGATGAGCAGGCATATGCCAGTTGTTAAGAAAGTGAGAGAGATGAGGACCTACAGAGGAACGCTGGAGGGTTCAGAGAGCAAGAGAGAGAGGGAACTGGGGAGAGAGAGTGAAAGTGCTAGAGGACTGATATTTAATGTGATAAATTGGTTGTGACAGTGTGGCTCTAAACCCCCTCCAACCAGAAGAGATGGGGGAGGAGGAGGAGGACCACCGAAATAGAAAGCAGTATGGGTAAAGAACATATAGTACATACATATATTATGTATGTATAGTATACAGTACATTCAGAAAGACATAGTGAGAGAGAGCGAGAAACAATGTGTGATTTTTTCATTGTTTATCAAGAAAGCAGTATGAAAACATGGCTAATACAACAGTATATATGTATGTACAGTTGAAGTCAGAAGTTTACATACACTTAGGTTGGAATCATTAAAACTAGTTTTCAACCACTCCACAAATTTCTTGTTAACAAACTATAGTTTTGGCAAGTTGTTTAGGACATCAACTTACTGCATGACACAAGTAATTTTCCCAACAATTATTTACAGACGTATTATTTCACTTATAATTCACTGTGTCACAATTCCAGTGGGTCAGAAGTTTACATACATTAAGTTGACTGTGCCTTTAAACAGCTTGGAAAATTCCAGAAAATTATGTCATGGCTTTAGAAGCTTCTCATAGGCTAATTGACATAATTTGAGTTAATTGGAGGTATTCCTGTGGGTGTATTTTAAGGCCTACCTTCAAACTCAGTGCCTCAGAAAAAGACCTCGGGAAAAAATGTAGACCTCCACACATCTGGTTCATCCTTGGGAGCAATTTCCAAACGCCTGAAGGTACTAAGTTCATATATACAAACGAGAGTACGCAAGTATAAACACCATGGGACCACGCAGCCGTCATAGTGCTCAGGAAGGAGACACGTTCTGTCTCCTAGAGATGAACATACTTTGGTGTGAAAAGTGCAAATCAATCCCAGAACAACAGCAAAGGACCTTGTGAAGATGCTGGAGGAAACAGTATATATATCCACAGTAAAACGAGTCCTATATCGACATAACCTAAAAGGCCGCTCAGCAAGGAAGAAGCCACTGCTCCAAAATCACCATAAAAAAGCCAGACTACGGTTTGCAACTGCACATGGGGACAAAGGTCATACTTTTTGGAGAAATGTCCTCTGGTCTGATGAAACAAAATAGAACTGTTTGGCCAAAATGACCATCGTTATGTTTGGAGGAAAAAGGGGGAGGCTTGCAAGCCGAAAAACACCATCCCAACCGTGAAGCACGTGGGTTGGCAGCATCATGTTGTGGGGGTGCTTTGCTGCAGGAGGGACTGGTGCACTTCACAAAATAGATGGCATCATGAGGTAGGAAAATTATGTGGATATATTGAAGCAACGTCTCAAGACATCAGTCAGGAAGTAAAAGCTTGGTCGCAAATGGGTCTTCCAAATGGACAATGACCCAAGCATACTTCCAAAGTTGTGGCAAAATGGCTTAAGGACAACAAAGTCAATGTATTGGAGTGACCATCACAAAGCCCTGAGTTCAATCCTATAGAAAATTTGTGGGCAGAACTGAAAAAGCGTGTGTGAGCAAGGAGGCCTACAAACCTGACTCAGTTACACCAGCTCTGTCAGGAGGAATGGGCCAAAATTCACCCAACTTATTGTGGGAAGCTTGTGGAAGTAACCCGTAACGTTTGACCCAAGTTAAATAATGCAAAGGCAATTCTGCCAAATACTAATTGAGTGTATTTAAGTTTCTGACGCACTGGGAATGTGATGAAAGAAATAAAAGCTGAAATAAATCATTCTCTTGTCACGCCCTGGCCATAGAGAGGCTTTTTATTCTCTATTTTGGTTAGGCCACGGTGTGACTAGGGTGGGCGTTCTATGTTCTTTTTTCTATGTTTTTGTATTTCTTTGTTTTTGGCCGGGTATGGTTCTCAATCAGGGACAGCTGTCTGTCGTTGTCTCTGATTGAGAACCATACTTAGGTAGCTCTTGCCCACATGGGTTTTGTGGGTAGGTATTTTCTTTTTAGGGTGTTTTGCACCTGACGGAGCTGTTTCGGTTGTTTCTTTTGTTCCTTGTTGTATTTAGTGTTCAGTTTATTAAGATAATGATGAACACTTACCACGCTGCATCTTGGTCCTCACCTTCTTCCACCAATGGTCGTTACATCTCTCTGCTATTATTCTGACATTTCACATTCTTAAAATAAAGTGGGGATCCTAAGTGACCTAAGACAGGGAATTTTTACTAGGATTAAATGTCAGGAATTGAGAAACTGAGTTTAAATGTATTTGGCTAAGGTGTATATAAACTTCCGACTTCAACTGTATATATGGACACTACTGTTCAAAAGTTTGGGGTCACTTAGAAATGTCCTTGTTTTTGAAAGAAAAACACATTTTTGTCCATTAAAATAACATCAAATCTATCAGAAATACAGTGTAGACATTGTTAATGTTGTAAATGACTACTGTACCCTGGCAATCTGTGTAAAATGTTGACTAACTAACAAACTAACCTGTTAACAAACCTGTTGACTAATGTTTTCCCTCTACAGTATGTGGTTAATTTTCAGTATGAGAGAAGTAGGTGTAAATGAGGTGTTGTTTGTTAAACAAGTGTAGCTGGAGCTGGGCCTGGCTTAAACTGGATGCCTCTATAGAGGTGAAAGGAACACCACACACTTTCCCTCTTTCTCACTTTTGCTGGCACATTGTAGAACAGATGTCCACAGGCAGAAAGTGTACAATGTAATAATGTGGAGTGCAGCCCAAATATATTGTTTTTGTTGTGTTGAACTTGACAGTAACACATGTGGGTGAGTGATTGAGGGGAGATTATATATTTTTAAAACTCTGTGAACGTTATTTTTGCACACATGTAGCCTTGTGCACTTGATCGATGTCTGCTGTAGTGGCCACTATAATAGAGCAAAAATAGAATGTCTGTTTGTTTCATTCTATTTCTACTTTAAGATGTGTTTTCCCCAAGTGCAATATTTAGATGTGTGTGGTCACAAGCATTCTATTATAAAGGCTGTCATGGCTAACTGAAATATTAGTGGATTGTTTTTTCTCAAGACTCGAGTGTCATTTGCTGTAAAGTCTAGGCAACAAATAACATTGGATTGCTTTCTTTACATGTTGTAGCTGTGAGTTAGGTTCACATTAACCACTTTTTATTTTACACACAGAGACGGATCATGTAGATCATATTCTTAGTTGTTTAATTAGTTAAAACCTGCATTTCCCCCTAGCAGGGATGTTTTGTATGTTTCAGTGTAACAACAAACAAGTGTCACCTTTTTGGGCCCTCACCAGTTTGCATCCTTATTCATGAGGTGTTCACCTGGAATGCATTTCAATTAACAGGTGTGCCTTGTTAAAAGTTCATTTGTGGAATTTATTTCCTTCTTAATGCGTTTGAGCCAATCAGTGTTGTGACAAGTTCAGGGTGGTATACAGAAGATAGCCTTATTTGGTAAAATACCAAGTCCATATTATGGCAAGAACAGCTCAAATAAGCAAAGAGAAACGACAGTCCATCACTACTTTAAGACATGAAGGTCAGTCAATGCGGAACATTTCAAGAACTGAAGTGCTGTCGCAAAACCCATCAAGCGCTATGATGAAACTGGCTCTCATGAGGACCGCCACAGGAAAGGAAGACCCAGAGTTACCTCTGCTGCAGAGGATAAGTTCATTAGAGTTACCAGCCTCCAAAATTGCAGCCCAAATAAATGCTTCACAGAGTTCAAGTAACAGACACATCTCAACATCAACTGTTCAGAGGAGACTGTGTGAATCGGGCCTTCATGGTTGAATTGCTGCCAAAAAAACACTACTAAAGGACACCAATAAGAAGAAGAGACTTGCTTGGGCCTAGGAACACACGCAATGGCCGTTAAATCGGTGGAAATTTGTCCTTCGGTCTGATGAGTCCAAATTTGAGATTTGTGGTTCCAACTGCCGTGCCTTTGTGAGACGCAGAGTAGGTGAACGGATGATCTCTTCATGTGTCGTTCCCACCGTGAAGCATGGAGGAGGAGGTGTGATGATGTGGGGGTGCTTTGCTGGTGATACTGTCAGTGATTTATTTAGAATTCATGGCACATTTAACCAGATTGGCTACCACAGCATTCTGCCTGCGATATGCCATCCCATCTGGTTTGCACTTAGTGGGACTATCATTTGTTTTTCAACATAACAATGACCCAACACACCTCCAGGCTGTGTATGGGCTATTTGACCAAGAACGAGATTGATGGAGTGTTGTTGGAAAAGCATTCCAGGTGAAGCTGGTTGAGAGAATGCCAAGAGTGTGCAAATCTGTCATCAAGGCAAAGGGTGGCTACTTTGAAGAATCTAAAATCTAAAATATATTTTGATTTGTTTAACACTTTTTTGGTAACTTCGTGATTTCATATGTGTTATTTCATGCATTGGTTAATAAAAACGATACACATTCAGAGAGAGCGAGACAGAGGGAGGGGAGAAACATCACAGATAAGTGAGACAGAAATGCAATTCGATTGCCATTCTTTCATTGTTTACCAGTCCAGTCAAGAAAACAGTACATTACACTGTATGTATACGATACATTCAGAGGGAGAAGGAGAGAGAGACGGACAACAGAAACACAACAACACAACCAAAAGACTGCTCAACATAAATCTGACTTGGATTGTCAGTCTCTCGTTGTTTAGCGGTCTTGATGAGCAGTTTAATTACAGCGTATGTCATTATGTACCATGGAACACAACTTTTTTCAGATTGGACAAGCAGTCACAACACTTCATCAGATGAATACAGTACAGGTTTACATTGCAGAAAGAACTATGGTGGCTCTCAGTAGAGCTGTAACAGCCCTGTGGAGTAGAGACAATGACATGTACTGTAGTTAGATGTTAGAGAGAGGGAGAGAGGAAGCCTGGGAGATGACTCATACTGTAGGGAGGAATGGAGAGAGAGAAAGAGAAAGAAAGAGAGAGCAAGACAAAGCTAGAAAGAGAGGTTTAAGACAGGGAAGCCATGAGGGACTGGGAGATGGGGTGAGACTCTATGGGTTAAATCGTAAGGGTTTAATCTACCTCTCTTCTCCTCCTGAATCAGCTCATGTTTCACTCCCTCGTTCCCCCTCTATCTCCTCTCTCCATTGTTGAAATCTTTTTCTCACTATTTTCCTAATCTTTCTATGTCTCGATGTCTTAATGCTCCCTCGATCTCCAACTAGTTATCCTTGTCTTCAGTTGAAGGAGAACGAGAAACCATATCAAACACACCATCAGAAATTGTAGATCGTAGTAGCTGGAGAACAATTTAACTTTTAGGCCTAGCTACTAATTTTACCACAAAAACTCCAATGAGTGAAATGCACCTCTCTGTCTCTACATGGCCCCTTTAAACAGTTTATTCTCAGTTTGTGTATAATGACGCTGTAGGTATCTACTGTAACAACAATCTAACAACAACACAGCTGTGGGCTTGTAACAAAATGTGATGTTATAGGTTTGTATTGATGCTTATGCACCCTTCTCTCTCTCCCCCCCATCTCTCTCCCTCTCGCTCCCCCTTTCCCTTCCTCCCTCCCTCCTTCTCCTACCCCAGTGTGGACAGCGCGTTTCTCCCAGGAGCCAGCGGACCAGTCGGTGGTGCTGGGCCAGAGGGTGATTCTGTCGTGTGTTGTGTTTAACTACTCGGGCATTGTGCAGTGGACCAAGGATGGACTGGCCCTGGGCATCGGAGAGGACCTCAGGGGTGAGACTACAACAACTCTAAGACCCCTCCTCCCCCCTGACAACACCCAACAACACCCAACACCCATCATTTCTAGTCGCCCTGCTTACAAGGCCTCTCTGTATATCGCCCTGTCTGTCATTCTATGCTGTTGTGGAGTTTACCTTTTCTCTACCACCTCTCCCCCTCTTTCTATCTCTACCCTCCCCCTCTTTCTCTCTCTTTCTCTTTGTCTCTCTCCCTCTTTGTCTCTCTCTTTCTTTCTCTATGCCAGGCTCTCTCTCTATCTGTCCATCAATTTCTCTATACCTATGCCTATCTCTATCACAAACACACATGTTCTATCTGTAAGAAAAAAGGCTTGTTGAAAATACAAAAAAATGTAAACTCGTTGCTTTTCTCACATTCTTTCTCTTCCTGCTTCATTCCCTCTTTCTCCCTCTATTCATTCCCTCTTTCTCCCTCTATATCCCCTTCTCTCTCTCTCTCTCTCTCTCTCTCTCTCTCTCTCTCTCTGCCTCTGTTCAACCTCTCACTGATTCTTCATTCTCTCTCCCCCTCTCCCCCCTCTGCCGCTCTTTTCCTCTCCTTCACACTCGCTCTTCTTCCCTCTCTTTGTCTCTGCTTTTCCTCAAACACTCTCATTTCTCTCTCCCTCCCTTCCTCTGCTGCTCCTCTTCATCTGTCCTCTCACCATTCCTTTCCCTCTCTATCTCTCTCTCCCTCTTTCTCTTTCTCTCTCTCTCTCTCTCTCTCTCTCTCTCTCTCTCTCTCTCTCTCTCTTTGTCTCCCTCTCTTTCAATCATATTGATACTGTAATGGTTCAGTGCTTCAAGCCAAAGCTTTTAAATAGAAACATGTGAATGAACACTGGTTCCATCATACACATGCTCCTTCTCTCCCTCGCTCTCTCTCACCCTGCCACTCTCCCTCGCTCCTTCGCTCTCTCACCCTGCCTATCTCCCTCTCTCCCTCTCTCCCTCTCTCTCACCCTGCCTCTCTCCCTCTCTCCCTCTCTCCCTCTCTCTCACCCTGCCTCTCTCCCTCGCTCCTTCGCTCTCTCTCTCCCTCGCTGCCTTGATCTCTTTCCCTCTCCCTTTCATAAGCTTTCGCTCTCTCGACATTTCACATGCAAATGCATGCATAGACAACATACAGACACACATGATATGTCAGGTACAAGGACACACAAGGTTATGGGAGGCTAAGCTCATTTGAAGCATATGGATATACATACAGTGCATTCTACTGTGACAGAATGATTCCGATGGCATTTATTTGTGAAGAGAAAGGACATGAAATCTTCACCAGCATTTCTGTCCGTTTGGAGTCCTCCAAAACGTTGTTGTCATAATGCATGCATTCTTTTCTCTTGCTGGTGAAAGAGAGCATGGCTGCCACCTGCTGGTAAGAATGTATAGCACCACATGAGCTGTGTGAGCGCTAGAAGAGAGAGCAATAGAAGGGGGGGAAGGGAGGGGGAGAGAGAGAGAGAGAGCGCATACATACGAATATGTGCATGGTTGTGTTCTTTGTTTATCATTACCTTCAATACATTCCAAATGAGCCTGCCCTGCTCATTTATCGTTTAACCAGCCTCCACTGACTGTCCCTATGTCTGACTCTCTCTCCGTTCCCCCCAGCCTGGCCGAGGTACCGTGTGTTGCGGGTGCAGGAGCTGGGCCAGTATAACCTGGAGATCATCTCATCTGAACTGTCTGATGACTCCCTGTACGAGTGTCAGGCCCCAGACGCTGCGCTACGTTCGAGAAGAGCCAAACTCACCGTCCTCAGTAAGATACAGCAACTGCGTGTGTGTGTGTGTGTGTGTGTGTGTGTGTGTGTGTGTGTGTGTGTGTGTGTGTGTGTGTGTGTGTGTGTGTGTGTGTGTGTGTGTGTGTGTGTTTGTGTGGTTGTGTGTGTGTTTGTGTGGTTGTGTGTGTGTTTGTGTGGTTGTGTGTGTGTTTGTGTGGTTGTGTGTGTGTTTGTGTGGTTGTGTGTGTGTATGCGTGTGTATTTCAGTACATGCATGTGTTTAACCCCCCTGTCCTATCTCCAGTCCCCCCAGATGACCCAGTGATAGACGGGGCCCCTGAGGTGCTGCTGAATGCAGGGGACCACTATAACCTGAGCTGTGTGTCCCGCGGGGCCAAGCCCCCTGCCATGATAGAGTGGCAGAAAGATGGGATCCCTGTAGATGGAGCAGTCAGCACCACCGTGAGTCAATGAAACAAGCGTGTACACATACAAACACATAGTATTATAACACCCACATGCACACACACACATACACACACACGTACATATCGCACGCATGCACGCACACACACACACACACTCACTCAAATCCATACACACAGTGACTGACTTTGTTACTCCTACCTTTTCTCATCGTTGTATTGGCTGTCGTCTCTTGAGTCCATCGTTACCCCTCTCTTGACCATTTCTGTCCCTCCCATCCTCGTTCCTTCTTTCCCTCCCTCCATCTCTCTCCATCAGGAGGTGCTCCCGGACAGGAAGAGGGTGACGACCCACAGCTTCCTGCCCATCCACCCAGTGGACACAGACACAGGGAGGAACTACAGCTGTGTGGCCAGTAACCTGGCTATCCCCGCCGGGAAACGCACCACCGTCACCCTCAACGTACACCGTAAGTCACCCTCAACGTACACCGTAATTCACCCTCAACGTACACCGTAAGTCACCCTCAACGTACACCGTAAGTCACCCTCAACGTACACCGTAAGTCACCCTCAACGTACACCGTAAGTCACCCTCAACGTACACCGTAAGTCACCCTCAAAGGAATTCGATGAAGACTTGTTCATAACCTTCCCCTTAGCTTGACATAGTTCTTATGACAGACTGTGATGACTGAATATCTGATGTTATTCACAGACAACAGCTCCTAATGAAAACCAGTACATCACTTAGATCACTGCCCAGGACCCTTGAGGGGGTTCTTGAGGGGGTCCTCTCTTTTTCCTCTCTGCCCCCCTCCTCTCTCCTTCTCTCTGTTATTTGCTTATGTTGTCGGTGTGCCTCATTATCCCCGTGTGTCCTCTCTTTCCAGACCCCCCTACGGTGACACTGTCCATCGAGCCTCGCTCCGTCTTAGAGGGGGACAGAGTTACCTTCACCTGCGCCGCCTCCGCCAACCCTCCTATCATGGGATACATGTATGTCCTCTAGCTACCTACAGTATCTGTTCACCTTTCTGTCTGTCTCCAGTATATGTCCACCTGCCTCTCTCTCTAGCTGTGCATTAGTCTGGCTGGATAGTTGTGTTTATCTACAGTACCAGTCCAAAGCTTTAACACACCTACTCATTCAAGATTTTTTATTCATTTTTACTATAAGCATTCCTCATGAAGCTGGTTGAGAGAATGCCAAGAGTGTGCAAAGTTGTCATCAAGGCAAAGGGTGGCTACTTTGAAGAATCTCAAATATAAAATATATTTTGATTTCTTTAAACACTTTTTTGGTTACTACATGATTCCATATGTGTTATTTCATAGTTTTGATGTCTTCACTATTATTCTACAATGTAGAAAATAGTAAAATATAAAGAAAAACCCTTGAATGAGTAGGTTTGTCCAAACTTTTGACTGGTACTGTGTTTGGGTAGTTACATGTGTAGTCGTGGTGACCAAGTGTTTGGCCAATGTGGGAACCAAACCTGGCAGTACATGTTTATTCATACAATATGTGTGTTCTTTCTCAGGTGGGCTAAAGGTGGAGTGATCCTGCAGGGGGCCAGAGAGAGTGTGTTCACCACCAAAGCTGACCATTCCTTCTTCACTGAGCCAGTGTCCTGCTCAGTGTTCAACGCCGTGGGCAAAACCAACGTCAGCATCCTGGTCGATGTACACTGTGAGTCTAACTAGACCTCCATGGCTGGCAAATAGCATCTGTCTGTCTCTCTGTCGGTCTCTTTCTGTCTCTCTCTCTGTCTGTGTGTCTGTCTATCTCTCTGTCTGTCTGTCTGTCTGTCTGTCTCTCTCTCTGTCTGTCTGTCTGTCTGTCTGTCTGTCTGTCTGTCTGTCTTTCATTTCTCTTTACGTGGTCATTTTTGTACTGTATTTGACTTTGTTATCAGTAGCTGACCTGGTTAAATAAAAGTCCCCCCTCTCTCTCTCTCTCTCTCTCTCTCTCTCTCCCTCCCCCCCTCTCCCCAGTTGGTCCTATTCTGGTAGTGGAGCCCAGGCCAGTGACAGTGGACATAGACTCTGATGTCACTCTGAACTGCAAATGGGCCGGCAACCCTCCTCTAACACTTACCTGGACCAAGAAGGGCTCCAATATGGTGAGGACCAGTTCTCTCTTCCTTCTGTCGCTCTCTTTATCTTCATAGACTCCCTTTCTTTTATATCCTTCTGTCTCTCTCAGTCTCTCTATTCTCTTTCGCCCCCCCTGCTCTGTCCGTCTCTTTCTCCTGGCTTTTTCCTGATGCTCCCTCGCTCCTCTCCTCCATTTGTCTTTCCCACTACTTCACCTCTATTTTATTCTCTTTTGCATTCCTTCTGTGTCCATCTCTCTTTTTCTCTCTCGTTGTGTAGGTCCTCAATAACAACAACCATCCCGTCCCGCCTTTCTTGTCTATCCCTTGTCTGTCTCCTTTCTTCTTATCTCTCATTTCTTTCTTTCTCAAGTCTTTCTCTTTTAATATCTAAAAAAGTAGAACGGCATCTGGCCACATCATCGCACTCCCCCTTTCTTCTGTCCACATCGTTCTCTCTGTTTGTTCCTGACTCTGTTTGTTCCTCTCTCTGTTTGTTCCTCTCTCTCTGTTTGTTCCTGACTCTGTTTGTTCCTCTCTCTGTTTGTTCCTCTCTCTCTGTTAGTTCTTCTCTCTCTGTTTGTTCCTCTCTCTCTGTTTGTTCCTCTCTCTCTGTTTGTTCCTGACTCTGTTTGTTGCTCTCTCTCTGTTAGTTCTTCTCTCTCTGTTTGTTCCTCTCTCTCTGTTAGTTCTTCTCTCTCTGTTTGTTCCTGACTCTGTTTGTTCCTCTCTCTCTGTTTGTTCCTGACTCTGTTTGTTCCTCTCTCTGTTTGTTCCTCTCTCTCTGTTTGTTCCTCTCTCTCTGTTAGTTCTTCTCTCTCTGTTTGTTCCTCTCTCTGTTTGTTCCTCTCTCTCTGTTTGTTCCTCTCTCTCTGTTTGTTTCTCTCTGTTTGTTCCTCTCTCTCTGTTTGTTCCTCTCTCTCTGTTTGTTCCTCTCTCTCTGTTTGTTCCTCTCTCTCTGTTTGTTACTCTCTCTATGTTTGTTCCTCTCTCTCTGTTTGTTCCTCTCTCTCTGTTTGTTCCTCTCTCTATGTTTGTTCCTCTCTCTCTGTTTGTTCCTCTCTCTCTCTGTTTATTCTTGACTCTGTTTGTTCCTCTCTCTCTGTTTGTTCCTGACTCTGTTTGTTCTTGACTCTGTTTGTTCCTCTCTCTCTGTTTGTTCCTCTTTCTCTGTTTGTTCCTCTCTCTCTGTTTGTTCCTGACTCTGTTTGTTCCTCTCTCTCTGTTTGTTCCTGACTCTGCTTGTTCCTCTCTCTCTGTTAGTTCTTCTCTCTCTGTTTGTTCCTCTCTCTCTGTTTGTTCCTCTCTCTCTGTTTGTTCCGGACTCTGTTTGTTCCTCTCTCTCTGTTAGTTCTTCTCTCTCTGTTAGTTCCTCTCTCTCTGTTAGTTCTTCTCTCTCTGTTTGTTCCTCTCTCTGTTTGTTCCTCTCTCTCTGTTTGTTCTTCTCTCTCTGTTTGTTCCTCTCTCTCTGTTTGTTACTCTCTCTATGTTTGTTCCTCTCTCTCTGTTTGTTCCTCTCTCTCTGTTTGTTCCTCTCTCTATGTTTGTTCCTCTCTCTCTGTTTGTTCCTCTCTCTCTCTGTTTATTCTTGACTCTGTTTGTTCCTCTCTCTCTGTTTGTTCCTGACTCTGTTTGTTCTTGACTCTGTTTGTTCCTCTCTCTCTCTGTTTGTTCCTCTTTCTCTGTTTGTTCCTCTCTCTCTGTTTGTTCCTGACTCTATTTGTTCCTCTCTCTCTGTTTGTTCCTGACTCTGCTTGTTCCTCTCTCTCTGTTTGTTCTTGACTCTGTTTGTTCCTCTCTCTCTGTTTGTTCTTGACTCTGTTTGTTCCTCTCTCACTCTGTTTGTTCCTCTCTCTCTGTTTGTTCCTCTCTCTGTTTGTTCCTGACTCTGTTTGTTCCTCTCTCTCTGTTTGTTCCTCTCTCTCTGTTTGTTCCTCTCTCTCTCTGTTTGTTCCTCTCTCTCTCTGTTTGTTCCTGACTCTGTTTGTTCCTCTCTCTCTGTTTGTTCCTCTCTCTCTGTTTGTTCCTGACTCTGTTTGTTCCTCTCTCTCTGTTTGTTCCTCTCTCTCTGTTTGTTCCTCTCTCTCTCTGTTTGTTCCTGACTCTGTGTGTTCCTCTCTCTCTGTTTGTTCCTGACTCTGTTTGTTCCTCTCTCTCTGTTTGTTCCTCTTTCTCTGTTTGTTCCTCTCTCTCTCTCTGTTTGTTACTCTCTCTCTGTTTGTTCCTCTCTCTCTGTTTGTTCCTCTCTCTCTGTTTGTTACTCTCTCTCTGTTTGTTCCTCTCTCTCTGTTTGTTCCTCTCTCTCTGTTTGTTATTCTTTCTCTGTTTGTTCCTGACTCTGTTTGTTCCTCTCTCTCTGTTTGTTACTCTCTCTCTGTTTGTTCCTCTCTCTCTGTTTGTTCCTGACTCTGTTTGTTCCTCTCTCTCTGTTTGTTACTCTCTCTCTGTTTGTTCCTCTCACTGTTTGTTCCTGACTCTGTTTGTTCCTCTCTCTCTGTTTGTTCCTCTCTCTCTGTTTGTTCCTGACTCTGTTTGTTCCTCTCTCTCTGTTTGTTCCTCTCTCTCTGTTTGTTCCTCTCTCTCTCTGTTTGTTCCTGACTCTGTTTGTTCCTCTCTCTCTGTTTGTTCCTCTTTCTCTGTTTGTTCCTGACTCTGTTTGTTCCTCTTTCTCTGTTTGTTCCTCTCTCTCTGTTTGTTCCTGACTCTGTTTGTTCCTCTCTCTCTGTTTGTTCCTGACTCTGTTTGTTCCTCTCTCTCTGTTTGTTCCTGACTCTGTTTGTTCCTCTCTCTCTGTTTGTTCCTGACTCTCTGTTTGTTCCTCTCTCTCTCCATCCCGTGTGTAGGTCCTTAGTAATAACAACCAGCTGTTCCTGAAGTCAGTGAGCCAGGCGGACGCTGGGCAGTACGTGTGTAAGGCCATCGTCCCCAGGATCGGAGTGGGAGAGACAGAGGTCACGCTCACTGTCAACGGTAATGAACACCACACATCACACAAGAATAGATAAGCTTGAGTTTATGGTTCAAATGAGTGTGATGATTGGATGTAGGCTTTAATACTGCTATGAAGACCGGAGTGTGCAACTTTTATTTCAAACTATTCCTTGGTGTAGTATTTATTCTTGTTTATACATGGAGCGGAATGTACCACCCCTCACTCATTCTCACGCTCACTCTGTTTATCTCTTCCTATCCAGGTCCCCCCATCATCTCCAGTGAGCCCGTCCAGTATGCGGTGAGGGGGGAGAGAGGAGAGGTCAAATGCTACATCGCCAGCACACCTCCACCGGACAAGATTGTAAGTTGACAGTCGATACTGTACAAACTCTACTGCAAGCTTTTACATGACCACCTATACGTTATCGCCATGAGATTACCACCTGTACATTATCGTCGTGGGATTACCACCTATACATTATCGTCATGGGATTACCACATATACATTATCGTCGTGGGATTGCCACCTGTACATTATGGTCGTGAGATTACCACCTATACCTTATCGTCATGAGATTACCACCTATACATTATCGTCGTGGGATTGCCACCTGTACATTATGGTCGTGAGATTACCACCTATACTTTATCGTCATGAGATTACCACCTATACATTATCGTCGTGAGATTACCACCTATACATTATCGTCGTGGGATTGCCACCTGTACATTATGGTCGTGAGATTACCACCTATACCTTATCGTCATGAGATTACCACCTATACATTATCGTCGTGGGATTGCCACCTGTACATTTTCGTCGTGGGATTACTTTATCGTCATGAGACTGACATGGTCGACACTCTAGCAGCGGTTCCCAATCTCTTTCTGTTTTATGGCAGCCGCCAAAATCTTTACGAATTGTCCTGAGACCCACCAAGGAAACAAGATTTCTAGTCGAGGGACACTTCTAGTGCAGCCGGTCAGTGTCTGAAACCAGCTGATATCTCCTCTCCTCCACTCGTCTCTCTGGTCCGGATGCTCTCAGGCAGTGGCTGCATCTGAAATGGCACCCTTCTCCCTACATAGTGCACCCTATGTGCCCTGGTCAAAAGTAGTGCACTGTACAGGGAATAAGGTGCTATTTGTGACACAGTCTGTGTGTAGTTGGTCTCTCCTCTCCTCTCTAAGCCTTGTGAGTTTGATTCTCTCTGATGCAGCAGCTTACTGTGCGTCCTTAATGCAGGGACAGAAAAGCGGTTATAAAATATGAAGGACTGGAACAGTTGTCCCGGGTAAATGCCTCCACCAGAGTTTCCTGTTTTTCAGAATAAATGGTAGATTACAGGAACATGTGGCCTCATGCATTTTTAAATACTCTTTCATACTTCAGTGTGAATAATACTTTTTAGCGGGTTAGAAGTTGCTGAAGTGTGTAAGATTCTCACCAGCTCTAAAACCACTACGTGTTACTCTATAGTCCAAGGATAAAGAGATAGAGAGGCTTGGAACAGTTGCTGTTGGTAGTGTGTGAATCTCATTCTGTGCGCGTTGTAAGTGTGCGTGAATGTGTTTTTAATAGTTGCATGTGCTTGTTGTTTACTTCAGTACGTCTGTGTGTACGTCTTTGTATGCCCAGTTGTGTGTACAGTGTGCCTGCATGTGTAAAACATGAATATGTCAAATATGTATATGCCTAATGCATATGCATGTGTGTGTCAGTACACATAATTCAATGGAGTCCATATGGGTGTGTTAACTTGCATCTGTCTGCCTGCCTGTCTGCCTGCCTGTCTGTCTGTCTGTCTGTTTGTCTGTCTGTCTGTTTGTCTGTCTGTCTGTTTGTCTGTCTGTCTGTCTGTGTTTCAGGTGTGGGCGTGGAAAGAGAACGTGTGGGAGAAGGAGAAGGGGACTCTGTTGGAGAGGTACACGGTGGAGCAGAGTAAACCTCTGTCTGAGGGAGGGGCTGTCCTCTCCACCCTCACCATCAACAACGTCATGGAGGCTGACTTCCTGTCCACCTACAACTGTACTGCCTGGAACGCCTTCGGACCCGGGACCATGATCATCACCCTGGAGGAGACTGGTATGACCAGAGACAAACAGCAACAACAGCAACAACAATAACCACCATTATCACCATTATATTCACCACAATTATATTCATCACCATTATATTCACCACCATTATATACATCACCATTATATTCATTCTCCTAACTTGATACAACAACAACAATAACCACCATATATACTCATGCCTGCTCTATTACAATGTTTTAGCTGAATCTGCATGTTGTATTGTGTTGAATACTGTTTCTCTCTCTCCTTCTCTCTCTCCCTTCCTCTATCTCGCTCCCTCCTTCTCTCTCTCCGTTCCTCTATCTCTCCTCCCCCCATTCTCTCTGTCTCTTTCCCTCCCCCTTTCCTTCCTCCCTCCTCTCTACCCCCCCTCTCGATCTCCCCATTCTTCTCTCCCTTCATTCCTCTCTCCTCTCTTCCCTCTCTCAGAGGAGGTCCCAGTGGGTATAATAGCAGGAGGGACTGTTGGCTGCACCATCCTGCTGTTCCTGTGTTTACTAGTCCTGGTGCTCATCTTCTACCGGCAGCACAAAGGCAGTGAGTGACACACAGTCAAACCATCTATAAAGTATCAAACACACACCAATACATGTTTCAGATGCCCATGCCCTAAAAACACCATACACCTGTCTTGAGATATCTACCCTGTACCCCCACACATTATCTCAGTACCGGTACCCCCTGTATAGAGCCGTGTTATTTAGATCTGTTACTTTCTCTTCTTTTTCTCTTTTTCTTCTACTTTGGTCCCCCTCTTATGTTGGATTCCTCCCCACCTTTGTTGTTTGATGGTTTAGTTTCTGCCCTCTTCTCTCCTTCCTCTAAGCCCTTTTGTCGTCAGATATCTAACCCATACCCTCGTTATTGTTATTTTATTGTGTTACTATTTTTATTTATTTTTTACTTTAGTATATTTAGTTAATATTTTCTGAACTGCATTGTTGGTTAAGGCCTTGTAAGTAAGCATTTCACAGTAAGATATACGCCTGTTGTATTAGGCGTATGTGTCAAATACAATTTGATTCGATTTTTGATTTGATATCAATATATGACCCCATTATTCGCATAACCTACATGCACGTATACATACGGTATACATATTGTATCTATCTAAATCAATATACCCTGACATATCCAGCAGTATTCAACTGTGTGCTGTGCTGTTGTGCCGTGCTTCCAGGTCGTCGCGGGGTCACGCTGGGTAAGCCAGACATCAAGGTAGAGACAATAAACAAGGAGACCCACAGTCTGGAGGAGGACTCCGGCAGTGTTTCCACGGCATCACGCATGGTCAAGGCCATGTACTCGGTGAGTTGCCATGACAACGGGACAGCAGGTTGCCTTGAACTTTCCTACCTTTGGTTTATGTTACCCAAGTTTCCCCTCAGGGGATCAATAAAGTTTATTCAATCATTCCAATGATGCCTGAACTCGGAAGCTCTCACATTACACAACCAACCTCTTAGGAGAAATGCACAAATTATTTTGACCTCTCAATTGTATCAACTTTTGCTGTTCTATCTTTTCAATCACAATACTCACATTTTTAACACTTATGATGACCCTTTTTCAACTTTAATTTAGATCTGTCACTTTCTCTTCTTTTTCTCTTTTTCTTCTACTTTGGTCCCCCTCTTATGTTGGATTCCTCCCCACCTTTGTTGTTTTTTCGTTGTTTGATGGTTTAGTTTCTGCCCTCTTCTGTGCCCTTCTCTCCCTCCTCTCAGCCCTTTAAAGACGATATAGAACTGAAACAGGACCTACGCAGCGACACTCTAGACACACGCCAGGAGTACGACCTTAAGGTGATCTCATCACACACAAACACACACGCGCCCACGTACGCACCCACGCACACATTCACACGGACACCCACACACACCTTAGCTACAATATGTCTTCTTCTCTCTCTCCAGGATCCCACCAACGGCTACTACAACGTGCGAGCCTCCACCCACGACGAGGGCCGTCCCGCCTCCCGCTCCATGCACTACTCCGACTACCGGCCCTCCAACACCCCAGGGGGCGCTGCCTCCATAAGCAGCAGTGTTGGAGGATCAGGGGCCACGGCCAGCGGAGGAGGCCCTCCAGGCCCAGGGCCCCTCAACACCCCTGGCCGCCCCAGCTGCTACGACCCCCGTCCCCCCTCCAGACTGTCCCATAACAGCTATGCTCAGTTTAACACATTCACCCGGGCTGGGCAGAGCCAGCCGCCCCCTCCCAACCCCCCGCCGCAGACCAGCGACTTCCCTGGGGACTGCAGCCTGTTGGACTCCTCTCAACTGGCATACGACAACTACGGCTATCCCTCTCACCCCTATACCCCCTACCGCATGGGATTCGCCCCGCCCACTCTGGCTCCCTTGGAAGTCGGTCCGTCGTATGAGATGTACGGGGTGGGGCCGGGGGTGGGCCCTGTGCCAGGGGTGGGGCCTGGTGTGGGGGTGGGGCCTGGGGCAGCTCCGTCAGGGTCAGAGACTGGACTGGGGAAGTATGGAAGCTCGACCCGCTTCTCCTATACCTCGCAGCATTCTGACTACGGCCACAGAGGGCACACACAGAGGATGCAGACACATGTGTGAGATACAGTTCATTCTCACGTAGAGGGTGAGGGTGCATTCTCATACACACTGTCACTCAGACGCACACACACATTCACATTCTCAAACATACACACACAAACACACTTGAGCGTACACAGACACACACACACTGAGACACACATGCAGACAGACACACACACACACACACACACACATACACACACACACACACACACACACACACAGGAGTTTGCCCACGAGACAGGGAGGGTATGAGAAAGAGAGATAGTCCAGATCAGTGGAAAATAGAGAGTATCCCAATGAGACAGAGGGGATTTCCTTGTAATCAGAATTCCAACACTCCCAGTGTTCAATTCTTCGCTCTGAAAGAGCAGAAAGCGAAAGTCACAATCAAGACCAGAGAAAATAGGACTAGAGAGAACAAGAGATCTTTAGATCTTAATTGTCAAAATGAATAGCAGAAGTGCTATGAATTTAGACTGTAATGAGTGACGAGAGGGGGGGGGGGGGGGGGGTGTTACAGGCAATTTATTCCATATACGATTGCCAAATATTAAAGTAAGGCATATCATGGAGAAATTGACCATCAAATATGGTACCTTCGCTCGTTCGTTGGGCGGGAGAAACCTCAACCAATGAGGAGTAATGACTGTCTGCCATTTTGTTTTAGCTGGTTGTTGTTTTATACAGTGATCTTAGAGCACATATATATCCCAGAATGCTTTACTTCATTGGCGCCATTGGTGCTGGTTAGTGGGGCCATGGTACGTTTTGCACTGCATTACAAACAGTATTCATTGCTTAGACATCCGTTATCTATATCTATAGCTGTATTATATATGTCTGTTTTTATTTGCACACCAACAAACTAGAGCTTTGTATTCTATTTTTTAACATTTTACTGAATTATTTTTGTCATATTTCTGTGAAGGAGGTGTCTGTGGACCAAAATGTTCTAACTTGAGAGGGTTTAGTATTTGTTTGGGTGATATTCACCCCAACAAACAAAGAGAAACATGAAGAAGTATTTGTTGACCTGTTTCTGTCAGCCAATGATGACTGGCAGAATTCAGGAAGGGGGAGTATATACAGGAACCTTTTTACCAAGTGTCCATGTTGCTCTTTATTTTGATGTAAATCTTGGGTTACAAGCATTTATGCAGTAGATAGCATGCAGGAGGTCCTTATATTGGCAGGTGTTGTGTGTTGCTAGGCCTACCAAGGGTTTAGGTATTGAGGCAGTTCCGGGCATATGGAACTATAAGCCTGGTAGCCTGGGATCCAAACTGAAATCGCTTTGTTACACCATTTATATGAATATACTACATCATTGATATGATGAAACATAGCAAATTCAGCTTGGATCCAGGCTATAAGCCTTAGCCTGGTGCCCCCTGCTGAAATAGAAAGAGGTGATGTGGTAGCCTGGTCCCAGGTCTATTTGTGCTGTCTTGCCTACTCCTGTGGTCATTGTCACACTTGCGAACAAACAGAGCTGGGACCATGGCTAGTGAGATGGTGTGTACAGAGGTTTAGAAGAGAGTGGCCTTAGGGAACATGTGGTAAACACTTTCATTACTCATACACAATCAGCCATGATGACGAGGCCTGAGGAGAATGTGTATAGAAAGGGGCAATGAAGGTTTTTCTACAGTATTGACATATAGTGGTGTGTGATTGTGTGAATGTGTATGGGTGAAAGAAAGAATGAGCAAAAGGGAGATAGAGAGAGAGAGTGTGTGTGTGTGTGTGTGTGTGTGCACATCTATTTGTACAGTGTTTGTATAGATGTGTGAATGGCTGTGTGTGTATGTAACACATAGACATACCGTACTCTACCTGCGTGTGTGTGTGTGAATATTGTATGCGTGTGTGTATGTCTGTATGTGTTTATGTGTGTGAGTGTTTTAGTAATACAGCATTTCCCAAACTCGGTCCTGGGGCGGATGTTTGGGTTTTCTGCCCTAGTACTACACAACTGATTCAAATAAACAAGTCATCATCAAGCTTTGATTATTTGAATCAGCTGTGTAGTGTTAGGTGCAAAAACCAAAACATGCCCCCTTTGGGGTCCCGAGGACCGAGTTTGGAAAACGCTGCATTAATCTGTCCATATCATTTCTCTTCGCAATCCTGTTCCAATACTTGTATACCTCTGGTAGGACTGTATCCTGTATTATTGTGTCTTTGAATTTAGAAATACAATGTTTATCTTATTGTACTGTTCAACGTAGCAGAGAAAAACTGTTCAAAAGATGTACAACAAAAATCACATTTTCATTTTTTAAGTTCATTATCTCCAATATTTTTTAAAAATGGTATGTAATTATTTTTCCACAGTATTACAGAAATAAAAAGCACTGTTTTTTATAAAATTAACCATATTGTGTGATGCTTTCAGGGGAATGGGATAACTTCCAATTCAGAGAATACAGTTTATTTTGTTTTCCCCTACAGTCAACATATATTATTACCTACAACACAATGTAATATAAAAAAACTAAATAAATGGAAACATCTTTAATTAGAGTCAAATTTGAACAATGTCTGAAAATGCGATTAATCACAGCAAATCAATACAATTAACTTTACTAATGATTTTAAATCATTTGACAGCCTTTTATCGGTACCCATTAATTGTACTAATAATTGTATTATATACATGTGAAAAAGCACAACAACACTGCTACATGGCAACAGTCACTTGACTATTTCCACTACCACTGTATTCACTATTTCTACTGTTACTATTCAACTAAAGGCTTCTATCCTACTACTACAAATACAGTTATACTTCTACAATACACTAGCGTCAAATTTTCAACACTAACAATTTTAACTTCTTTCCACTATCATAAAAATTCTTATGGAGTATTGTCACACAATTTTTCTAGCGCCAACTTAACTTCCATTATATTTCAGTACGATAGGTGGCAGTAACATAACTCTGTCATCTTTGCTTCCCAAACCAAAAAAATAAGAAAATCATTGTTGCCGACTGCACAACCAGAGATACTTTTGAGGAGATTGGAAACTTCCTAGGAATTTAACTATGGTGATTAATGGCACTGCCAAAGTGGAGAGGAAATCCAAGAAAATAGATATTATTGTGGATGAGGCGGAATGGTTCATGGGACTGAAAGACTTCTTGGCGGAGTACCTCCCTCTCAGGTCATAGAGCTTGAGAATTGAGATTTTAAGGAAGGAAGGAATACATACATGTACGTGTTTTGGTTTTGTCAGTGAGGTTTTTATTGTTTTATTTTTGGTGGATTAAGTTTTTTCTATAAAGTATGGGTTTTATTTGTACTTTTTTAACTCTGTCCAATTGGTGGCGGTAATGCACCTTTTGGGGTTGTAGTCGGCTTTACATTCCACAGAGGATGACCGCCATGATGGCGGGGACAGTAATTGAGGTCGCTTAGCAAACTTGGACGTCCTTCAACAAAATGTATTTTAAATAGTAATATGGTCAGCCCTGGTTGCACTGTCCTGCAATAATAATTTAACTTGTTAATGATATCCAAATAAGTCGTTCAGGGATACAAAAAAAAATACTGTCACATAACCGCTACTTTAGCTAACGCTAGTATTAGCAAGCTAGAATATGAGTCCATAGGGCTTACCTGCTCACCATATAACAGCGTTTTGTTTTTTCGGTCAGACTTAACAGCCCACCCTACATCTAGATCTAAGTTTCTTATGTTATGTCAAACGTGACTGTTGTATAGTTGCTGTAACGTTAAACAGCTTGAAAGTTTGGCTGTGTGTTACTGTAGTTATCTAGCCAACCGGTTATCTACTTGAGCTTCCTTCACCGTGGAGTTCAAGTCCGCTATTTAGCCGAAGTGGATGTTGAGTTAATAGCAGCACATTCGTGACCGGCTTGTCATCTTGCTAGTGAACTAATTAGCTAGCATAATACCTAACAATTTGTTAATGTGCTGAAGCAAATGAAATGCATTATTTTCACTGTCGTCTGAAAAACATTGCACAAGGATTGGAATGTTGGCACCAAACCGGTCTGAACTCCAGGCTAGCTAGCTGTCCACCTTGACTTGTTCTAGTTAGCTAACGTTACTCAACAACAACACGTTTAGCTAACGTTAGCTACTTAGGTGAAGTTATGTGAAGTTGCATGTACATCATTGAGGTCAACAACACTTCAGAGTCAAACATCAATACGTGTAAGACAGTAACTTGAAACAGTTCAGGCTTTTCAAGGGGGGAGAGCCAGCAGGGAGTATGTTTCATACGTTTGTGCCTTGACAATTAGGCTATGGACCCTGCCTACCCCTGCTGTGTGAAATGTGATTAGTGACCTGTCTGTTTTGGCTGACCTAGAGCGTAATAATGCCCAACCCTGACCTCTGTCATCATTACGAGGTGTTTCCTTGGCACTTGTGGTTGCTCAAGACTGAGTTGGCTTACCTCAAGAGCCTTTGTAGGTTAGACACTGGCTAAACAACATCCCACACTGTGCCTTAGAAACAGTACTGATTCCCTATTGACACATCATGGTTGCTTGTTCTTTTCTTCTAGACAAAAACAATGGCAGCCAGATGTGGAGTGGACGGAGCAGTATGCCGGGGCGGTGATGTATCCCAGCGCCATCACTGAGAAATGGGTCCCCCCACCATGGAATGGTATGCCCCTATGAATAGGCTAGTTATTTAGGTAGAGACCAAATATTGATATGTATGGTAGTTGTATTTTATTGCCTCCTATTTCATTGAACCATTTGCCCATAGTCAAAGTGGTTGTCAGTGGTTTCTAAACACAGCCTGTGACTTGATCACTTTATTATAGATTTAGTCATTCCATGTCATACGCTGTGACTTTATCATAGTCGTTCTACATATAGCTTTATCTCAACTCATATGCATGAATTCCAAACCAACTAGACCCTCTGCAACCTCTCAATCTGCAAATCCCTGATGAAGGCCAAGAGCCGAAACGCATTGATTTGACTTTTTAACAATAATCTTTCTTGTCAACTTCCACTGTCCTCCAAGAGTTGCTGACTCTTCTCTCAACCACTCTTTCTCTCTACAGATAAAGATGCTCCTATGGAGAAGGTGTCTAACCACACCATTAACTTTGGGCCCCAGCACCCCGCTGCCCACGGCGTGCTGCGTCTGGTGCTTGACATCAGCGGGGAGTCGGTGAAGAAGTGTGATCCCCATGTGGGCCTGCGGCACAGAGAAACTCATCGAGTACAAGACCTACCTGCAGTATGTAGTTGCTACCCTGTTGTAGCACACCTAGAGACAGTAAGGTATGCGCAGCGGATATGAAAATTGGCTGAAAGTAACTTGCATCAGTGTGTCCTGGCTTGTAATGTACATGATGCATGTTTAGACTCTTCTGTATCAGGCATGTTTTTATTGGAGGAATTGCATTGATGTGTGTGCACTTTAGGCGCTGCCCTACTTTGACAGGCTGGACTACGTATCCATGATGTGTAACGAGCAGGCCTACTCTCTGGCCGTGGAGAAGCTGCTCAACATCCAGGCCCCACCCCGTGCACAGTGGATCAGAGGTGAGACTAGGTGCTGCTAGATGACCATGCCAGAAAGGAAAAACGTACCACTATGTCAGGTATTCATTAGTGCACACCGGTGCAAAATGTTTTACAACATAAAATGGGTTTCCTATTTCAGACGGTTTGCTGCCATTTTGGTTTCGAGTGAATCCCTAATAATCGAGCCAAGTATATAAGCTTTTTGCCCTTAATTTAGGCTTAGAGATGAGGGTACATTTTGAATCAGGGATGAACATTTGCAGTTAGAAAAGTGCTGCACCTCCCTCCTTTACCAGCACGACAGTAACAAGCGTGAGAAGCATAACCTTCTAAGATCTGGACCAATTTGCCATTTTATACAAGGTCACTAGGGGGCAGTAGATCGCAGTCAACATGGATATTCAAGTTCAACAGTCAACATGGATGCACAGAGGGAATGTGGCCTGTCATGGAATGCAATCTTCACACAGGCAGAAGAGGGGCAGCAGTAGTGAAGTAAGTATGCATTTTCAGTGTCTTTTTCTGTGTTGTAGTTCTTTTCGGAGAGCTGACTCGTATCATGAACCACATCATGGCCATCACCACGCGCGCCCTGGACATCGGAGCCATGACCCCTTTCTTCTGGATGTTTGAGGAGAGGGAAAAGGTGAGGGCACTGGGTAGACTAGTGTATGACCTTTGAGGTGATAGGGCACAGTTTGTCATTGTTAATAAGAATTTGTTATTAATTGACTTGTGTAAATAAAGGTTTGCTGTAGAAGCCATTTTGAGTTCATTCACAGGTATGTTTTTTTTAAGGATGTTCTTTCTTGTCTCTATCCTTCTAGATGTTTGAGTTCTATGAGCGTGTCTCAGGGGCCAGGATGCATGCAGCCTACGTCAGACCTGGAGGAGTACACCAGGTGACGGCTCCCCTAGGTCCAAATCTAGGATCAGCATCCTCTCCCCCAATCTTAACCTTAACCGTAATGCAAAACTGACCCAAGATCAGCATCTAGGGGAAACTTTACCCTACAGCTATGGATTCAATGAATGTGATGTAATGGTGGCTATTAAACAAAGATTGTGTTATCTGTTTGTTCCAGGACATGCCACTGGGGCTAATGGATGACATCTACGAATGGTGCAAGAACTTTTCCATCAGAATAGACGAGGTGGAGGAGATGTTGACCAACAACCGTATCTGGAAGAACCAAACTGTGGACTTTGGGGTTGTCTGCTGAGGATGCACTCAACTATGGCTTTAGCTGAGGCAAATATATATATGTGTGTGTGTGTGTATTTATATATCTCTCTCTACACTACCATTCAAAAGTTTGGGGGCACTTAGGAATTTCCTTGTTTTTTAAAGAAAAGCAATTTTTTTGTCCATTAAAATAACATCAAATTGATCAGAAATACAGTGTAGACGTTAATGTTGTAAATTACTATTTTTTGCTGGAAACGGTTGATTTTTAATGGGTTATCTACATAGGTGTACAGATGGCCGCTATCAGCAGCCGGCACGTTGTTAGCTAATCCAAGTTTGTTGTGCTGATTTTAAAGAAGCAATAGTTTGAGAAACAGGCGCCTCATAAGTCCTCAACTGGCAGCTTCATTAAATAGTACCTGCAAAACACCCGTCTCAACGTCAACAGTGAAGAGGTGACTCCGGGATTGCAAAGAAAAAGCCATATCTCAGACTGGCCAATAAAAGATCAAGATGGGCAAAAGAACACACAGTGGACAGAGGAACTCTGCCTAGAAGGCAAACATCCTGGAGTCGCCTCTTCACGTTGAGACTGGTGTTTTGCGGGTACTATTTAATGAAGCTGCCTTCTAGGCAGTGGCCAATGGAAATCAAGGACATTTCTAAGTGACCCCAAACTTTTGAATGGTAGTTTGTGGCAATATCCACTCTCTTACTCTCAAACAGTTGAAAACCTAATGACATCTGTAACTAACTCTGCTTGTCTGTCAGTGGTGTGATGCTGAGGGGTTCAGGCATCAAGTGGGACCTGAGGAAGTCTCAGCCCTATGACAAGTATGACGAGGTGGAGTTTGACATCCCCATTGGCAACAAGGGAGACTGCTATGACAGGTAACTCATATTATCCTCTATGTCAGCCTGTTCTTTTAACCCGCTAAGTTGACTGAAAACATTCTCATTTACAGCAACAACCTGGGGAATAGTTACAGGGATGAATGAGCCAATTGTAAGCTGGGGATGATTAGGTATGAGATTGGGAATTTAGTCAGGACACCAGGGTTAACACCCCTACTCTTACAATTAGTGCCATGGGATCTTTAGTGACCACAGAGAGTCAGGACCCGTTTAACATCCCATCTGAAAGACGGCACCCTACACAGGGCAATGTCCCCAATCACTGCCCTGGGGCATTGGGATGTTTTTGTAGACCAGAAGAAATAGTGCCTCCTACTGGCCCTCTAACACCACTTCCAGCAGCATTTGGACTCCCATCCAGAGACCAACTAGGACCAACCCTGCTTAGGTTCAGAAGCTAGCCAGCAGTAGATTGCAGGGTGGTATGCTGCTGTCTAAGTATTGTGAAGATATAAAACTATGAAATAACAACGTGGATTCATGTAGTAACCAAAAAAGTGTTAATCAAAATATATATTTTTTATATATACATTATATTTGAGATTCTTCAAAGTAGCCACCCTTTGCCTTGATGACAGCTTTACACACTCTTGGCAATATCTCAACCAGCTTCATGAGGTAGGCACTGAATTGCATTTAAATTTACAGATGTGCCTTGTTAATTTGTGGAATTTGTTTCCTTAATGCGTTTGAGCCAATCAGTTGTGTTGTGACAAGGTAGGGAGATATACAGAAGATAGCCCTATTTGGTCAAATACCAAGTCCATATTATGACACGAACAGCTCAAATAAGCAAAGAGAAATGACAGTCCATTACTTTTTTTTATTTTTTTATTTCACCTTTATTTAACCAGGTAGGCTAGTTGAGAACAAGTTCTCATTTATAACTGCAACCTGGCCAAGATAAAGCATAGCAGTGTGAACAGACAACAACACAGAGTTACACATGGAGTAAACAATAAACAAGTCAATAACACAGTAGAAAAAAATAGTCTATATACATTGTGTGCAAAAGGCATGAGGAGGTAGGCGAATAATTACAATTTAGCAGATTAACCCTGGAGTGATAAATTAACAGATGGTCATGTGCAGGTAGAGATACTGGTGTGCAAAAGAGCAGAAAAGTAAATAAATTAAAACAGTATGGGGATGAGGTAGGTAAATTTGGTGGGCTATTTACAGATGAACTATGTGCAGCGATCGATTAGCTGCTCAGATAGCAGATGTTTAAAGTTGGTGAGAGAGATAAAAGTCTCCAACTTCAGCAATGTTTGCAATTTGTTCCAGTCACAGGCAGCAGAGAACTTGAAGGAAAGGCGGCCAAATGAGGTGTTGGCTTTAGGGATGATCAGTGAGCTACACCTGCTGGAGCACGTGCTACCATCGTGACCAGTGAACTGAGATAAGGCGGAGCTTTACCTAGCATGGACTTGTAGATGACCTGGAGCCAGTGGGTCTGGCGACGAATATGTAGGGAGGACCAGCCGACTAGAGCATACAGGTCGCAGTGGTGGGTGGTATAAGGTTCTTTAGTAACAAAACAGATGGCACTGTGATAAACTGCATCCAGTTTTCTGAGTAGAGTATTGGAAGCTATTTTGTAGATTACATCGCCGAAGTCGAGGATCGGTAGGATAGTCAGTTTTACTAGGGTAAGTTTGTCGGCGTGAGTGAAGGAGGCTTTGTTGCGGAATAGAAAGCCAACTCTAGATTTGATTTTAGATTGGAGATGTTTGATATGAGTCTAGAAAGAGAGTTTACAGTCTAGCCAGATACCTAGGTACTTATAGATATCCACATATTCTAGGTCGGAACCATCCAGGGTGGTGATGCTAGTCGGGCGTGAAGAACAGTCAATCTGGAAAATGTCAAGAACTTTAAACATTTCTTCAAGTGCAGTTGCAAAAACCATCAAGCGCTATGATGAAACTGACTCTCATGAGGACCGCCACAGGAAATGAAGACCCTGAGTTACCTCTGCTGCATAGGATAATTTCATTAGAGTTAACTGCCCCTCAGATTGCATACCAAATAAATGCTTCAGAGTTCAAGTAACAGACACATCTCAACATCAACTGTTCAGAGGAGACTGCGTGAATCAGGCCTTCATGGTCGATATTGCTGTAAAGAAACCACTACTAAAGGACACCAATAAGAAGAAGAGTTGCCTGGGCCAAGAAACATGAGCAATGGACATTAGACCTGTGGAAATCTGTCCTTTGGTCTGATGAGTCCAAATTTGAGATTTATGGTTCCAACCGCCTTGTCTTTGTGATACGCAGAGTAGGTGAACGGATGATCTCCGCATGTCTGGCTCCCACTGTGAAGCATGGAGGAGGAGATGTGGGGGTGCTTTGCTGGTGACACAGATTTTTTTATTTTTGAATCGAAGGCACACTTAATCAGCATGGCTACCACAGCATTCTGCAGCGATACGCCATCCCATTTGGTTTGTGCTTAGTGGGACTATGACCCAAAACACACCTCCAGGCTGTGTAAGGGCTATTTGACCAAGAAGAAGAGTGATGGAGTGCAGCATCAGATGACCTTGCCTCCACAATCACCCCACCTCAACCCAATTGAGATGGTTTGGGATGAGTTGGACTGCAGAGTGAAGGAAAAGCAGCCAACAAGTTCTCAGCATATGTGGGAACTCCTTCAAGACTGTTGGAATAGCATTCCAGGTGACGCTGGTGGAGAGCGTGCCATGAGTGTGCAAAGCTGTCAAGGCAAAAGTTGTCTACTTTGAAGAATCTAAAATATATTTTGATTTGTTTAACACATTTTTTGGTTACTACATGATTCCATATGTGTTATTTCATATTTTCATCACATTTTATCGACAGAATTTTTTTTTTACATTTTTTTTTTTTTTACATCTCCTTCCTTTCCTCCTTGGTGTTGGTCAGGTACCTGTGCAGGGTGGAGGAGATGAGGCAGAGTCTCAGGATTGTGATCGAGGCCCTCAACAAGATGCCAGCAGGAGTTCAAAGTGGATGACGCCAAGGTGGCCCCGCCCAAGAGATCTGAGATGAAGGTGAGACTCATTTAATGGCTGAAATTTTATTTGGAATAAAAATGCATTGGATTTAAAGCGCCTTTCGAAAAACCCAAGGAAACTGCAGGAAAAAAGGTTTTATTTTAGGACATTTTAGATCATCCTCAGACTATATCCGCTTTACTCTATAGTCAAACTTTATAAGCCCTGATTTCTATGTGTACGGTGGAGTGTTGCACATTGAGTCTATTATATAAGCATTAACATCAGTTGTAATGGTGGTTTAATTATGTTCCCATGTTAGATGTCCATGGAGTCTCTGATCCATCACTTTAAGCTGTACACAGAGGGTTACCAGTTGCCCCCGGATCTACATATACGGCAGTAGAAGCACCCAAGGTAAGCCCTCCCTTCCTCAGACAGTCATGGATATAACGGATTTGAGACGCTCTCTGTATTTCACCTATCCTCAAATACTGAGACTATTTGATAAGTGCAGTTTACCATTACTAATGGTGAGATTCTCCTTCACCTGGTCCATTTTGTAGGTCATATGATGCCTATAGATCAAACACAATATCGTGTCCTTTATTGCAGATATTACATGTATTTGACAGCCAGGTACAATGTACCAGATCTAACCAGCCGGCTAATTCTAATCTGTTGTCCCTGTGTAGGTAGATGAAGACATTGAATGTAATGTGCTTTAGGTGGGGCTGTTGTGTAATGCAATCTCCTGTCTCGTTCAAAGAGAGTTTGGTGTGTATCTGGTGTCTGACGGCTCCAGCAGGCCCTACCGCTGCAAAATCAAAGCTCCAAGATTCGCTCATCTGGTACGGGAGTTTAAACTACGCATGCACACTCACACACTTACACAGACTTCACACCCCGCATTGTTCAATGTAGTTATTAATTATTCAATGTGTTAAACTACTTCCTCAAGGCTACTTATGTCACTGCCCCGCTAACATCGAATTAGCATAATTTAACAAATCCCTGTTAAATTCTGTCTAAAGTAGAGAGATCTGTTTTTGCATGGGTTGCATCTGAATCCACCGTGTCGGCCTTCCGCAACTGCGGTGGAAGGTGGCAAAGCAACATCAAGGTTTGTCAGACCATGAGACATCCCAAAAATCGGTCTTATCGCGAAATTGTCAGTTTGGCCTAGAAAACTATTATGACCCCTTTATGGGTAGAGGAGACTCACGAACACAATAGTGTTCTCAGTTTTGCTGAGTCCCCCCCCCCCCCACAAGCGTCTTGGGACTCGTCTGAAGTCGGTACAGATGATCTGCCAACTTCTGTCCTTTGCGTTTGGGCTACACACTAATTTGTGGAAAGGTGAGACTTTCCCCAACATGTCTGTTGTTTTGCTCTAGGACACCCACAGGCCTCACAAGAATTGTCTGAAGGTCCCCCAGTACCAGTTTTAAATAATGGAGGCTGTTTAGTGCAAAAGAATAAGGGGTTAAACATGTGTATGTTTGTATGTGTGTGTGTTCTTTCTTATACTTTATATATCTCTCAGATATAGGACAGACACTTCAGAACAAACTTCCTTTAGTTCCCCCGCCCCGCAAAAATAAAATCTGTTGTTCCATGTAGTGAATTTGTTATTCTATGCATTTATATGGGCTAAAGGCAGTAAGGCCAAATCCATATTTTTCATCTAATATTTTTTTTAAATATTTTCTTTTGATACTTCAAGTGGTCTTAAAATTCAAAATCAAATAGCAAAATGATCCTTGGTGTGACCTTCTAAAACAATTCCATATAGCTTAGTAGCATCCCCCCCCCTGGGTTGGTTAATAGTTTTGTGATGTCTTCCCCAGGCTGCCCTGGATATGATGGCTAAAGGACACATGCTGGCTGATGTGGTGGCCCTTATTGGTAAGACATGTTTCTACTTGGTCGTGTTCAGTAGAGCACATCGCAGCAAAATGTGTTGCAATGGAAAAACACAAATCTGTTACATAGGACAAGTTCATGTAGTAACCCTCTGTTTCCCCAAAAAGTATCCTTGCTGAACATGACCCTTACGTTGTCAGTGAAACCATTGATTATCAGTATACTTATAACTCATACAGCAATTCTATTTGTGTAATTCCTGTTCAAATATTTATGGTTAATGTATGATTGAGTTTTAACAAACTTGTGACAGGAACCCAGGACATTGTGTTTGGAGAAGTTGACTGTTAAGTTAAAACAAAAGACTGTTGTGTTGATAACAATGGTTCCCCTCTGAAGAGGATTTCTCCCCTTTCGGTCTTCACAATCTGTCTCAGATGAAGGCTCTGTCCGTATCCTCACATAGTGTATTATTTATATGATCTGTAGTGACACACTCGTAAACTGTAACACTTCAATGATAAACCTAATAACTATTTTTACTGATCTGTCAAATGGTGTACTTTTCTCATGGTTAGTCTCTTGAAATAGAAATATACTTTTTTTTTACGTGTGATATTTTTTTTCTCGAAATGCCCTGTTGCACAAAACTAAATGGACTGAGCTCGACCACAACTTCCCCCCCCCCCCTGCTTTACCCTGGCTTTCTTTGCAACACTACGTCATCACCTCAAACCACTAACTCTTCAGCCCTGCTCAACCTACATGCTTTTTACTGACTGAGCAGTCAGACGTCCAGTAAAAAATCATCTGTTGCTGTGTCCTTTTGTATACCTGTTGCTGTGATGGGAGGCAGATTCCTAGTTCTTTCAGCTCTTCCTCTGTGGATGAGCTTTGGCAGTGCTAGTGAGTATGGAGTTTGATACTATAACCGCTGATTGGTATTGACCTTGGTTATGAAAATGTATGTCTGGGATTAACATGATGAGAAATGAGCAAAACAGTTGCTGTTTAGTTGTAATTGCAACTAAATCTAGTCCCACACTGGACTAAACATTGTGAATGATAAAGAATCATGGTTGAGTCCTATGGTTAAGATCAGATCTCATGGGCAGGTCCAGAGCATATGTCAGGTATTCAGTAAAAATATTTGAGAATGTAATCTCTTTGGAACTCATTGAACTTTTATTTGGTAATATGAATTATTGACCATTTTTTGTTCATAGAAACCCTGTAACGACATGTTTCAATAATTGAAGTGGGTGACATGTTAATGTATCCTTCCCCAAAATTAAGTAAATCATAGAAATAGCTGTCTGTAAATGGTTTTTGCTCATGATTGTTTTTAACCTGGTTTTATTTATAGATTTATTTTAGATCAGTGTTTGATGCAAAATGTGCTTGTTTTTTTAAATATAAGTGTAGGACAGGTGATTCTATCATTCTCTAAAGGGCAAAATCATTGTCTGATGGAGAGAGAAAAATCTACGTATAGTTCAGGGCCATTTCTGTGAAAGCAGAAGCGAAGCCATTGCCACATCGGTCCTCTTTTTAACACTTGCGACAGAGGAAGAACTAGTGCTGACATTTTCATACATAATGCTATCACTAACTATCTAGCTTTATTTTGACAGGAAGTCAATGCTGAGACCACGATCTCTTTTCCAGATGAACCCACAAAATATAATGAAGACATTACACTACACATTCATATAAACATTAAAATACATGTTGTTATGCACAATACACAACAAGCAGTAAAAAGGTCCCCTAGCAGCTGTCTGAAATGCCCTAGAGGCACCAATTCTTTCCATTTTAAAGTGTATTTTAGATCATTCCTCATTCCTCAAGGTGCATAACGACCTAAAGGAAGATCTACCTAACTCAGTGGAGATCGAAGAGGTTTTCAGACTTAGCCATCCCTGAGCATCTATAACTTAACAATGGGTTACGGTATGGTGGAAGTTTATGCAAGAGCGCAATGCACTGATCTACAAGGTAGGCCAGCCTACATTCTAATACAATAATGCAATGATGTATACTGCATGGTTTCCCAAACTCGGTTCTGGCACATTTAGTTTTTTCCACCTAACACTACACAGCTGATTCAAGTAATCAAAGCTTGATGAGTTGGTTATTTGAATGAGCTGTGTAATAATTATTTATGGCACATGGGTCACCACGTTTGTGAAGGGGGAGTATATGGGCCACCTACCAGACCCTAGGGATGGTACCAGAAATAATTGTAAGGTAAAAATCAGAGGAGCAGAAAGCTGCAGCAAGAAAGGATCAAGCAAAGCAGCACCATTTTTTATTTTTTTTTTAAAATCACATCAATCTTGCGCAAGCCATCGAGCACATCACAAGAAGAAAGTTGTTGACATGAAAAGGTTTACTTGAAGTTGATGGAACTTCCATCGAGCCAACTGGAGACTGGGAGAGGGGTAGGCAGTTGACCGGCTGACCTGGGTCGGTTAAACCACCATTTATTTCAAATTTAAAAAATATATATTATATGCTGATTAAATGCATCACTTATCTAATTTTTCTCAGTAATGATGAGTCTGGCACAACTTTCTTAGGCATTGATGGAAAGGAATTTCCTTCAGTACATTAACCGTTTTCCAAAATGTAGACAGATCACCAGCAGAGTCTAAGAATTTAGAAAGTAGCTCGATTTTTAGCTTTCTTGATTGAGGAAGTGCATCTATTTCTCAACTGCCTGAAAAACTGCCAATCAGCTACACAGTCAGTTTTTCTAGCCTTGGCCAAGGCCTGATTTCTCATAACATCTGAAAGTTCTTTAGAGAACCAAGGATTTATCATGTTTTACTCTGTGTTTAAAGGAAGCGTGTTTGTCTGCCAGAGATATTCAAATAGATGAGAACAATTCTAGATCTAATTCAGGGTCAGGCATGCAGCTGATAGAGAAACATTCAGAGTAATACTTTCATGAAGAAAAACACGTTAAATGTCTCTTCATAATTATACGAGGGTCAGTGTTAATCTGTTTGCCGTCTCCAATACACGCAATAGGACAAAGATCACTGAGATCACTGAGATCATTAGCAAAGACACCACTGGACAAGTACTTGTCAGAAGTAGGTCAATCAGTGAAGAGTTGCTGGAATTTTGTTTTTTACATTAATCTCTGGGGGCTTTGCAATCAGTTGAGTCAGGTTAAAGTGAAGCCACATATTATTTACTGTAAATGGTCTGAGCCCAGGGTAAGCTTTGCAACAGATACAGATGTTTACTTTGGCTTATGCCCACGTCTATAACCAAAACCTAAATTCTTGGGGGGATACTGATATTTAGTGAATATAATGCCACAAGAGTTGATTTCGCATATACCGTATAGCCACTCCTATAAGATTAGGGTGTCCGCTTTGCTGACAAATTTGTGCTATGACGATGATCAAAGCCTACTTGTCAGTACAGAATGACAAACTCAGCAAAAAAAGAAACGTCCTCTCACTGTCAACTGCTTTTATTTTCAGCAAACTTAACATGTGGAAATATTTGTATGAACATAAGATTCAACAACTGAGACAAAAACTGAACAAGTTCCACAGACATGTGACTAACAGAAATGGAATAATGTGTCCCTGAACAAATAGGGGGTCTAAATCAAAAGTAACAGCATCTAGTGTGGTCACCAGCTGCATTAAGTACTGCAGTGCATCTCCTCCTCATGGACTGCACCAGATGTGTGAGTTCTTGCTGTGAGATGTTACCCCACTCTTCCACCAAGGCACTTGCAAGTTCCTGGACATTTCTGGAGGGAATGGCCCTAGCCCTCACCCTCTGATCCAACAAGTCTCAGACGTGCTCAATGGGATTGAGATCCAGGCTCTTCGCTGGCCATGGCAGAACACTGACATTCCTGTCTTGCAGGAAATCACGCACAGAATGAGCAGTGCTGTCCTCGGCGTCTCACAGTACGGACATTACAATTTATTGCCCTTGCCACATCTGCAGTCCTCATGCCTCCTTGCAGCAGCATGCCTAAGGCACGTTCAAGCAGATGAGCAGGGACCCTGGGCATCTTTCTTTTGGTGTTATTCAGAGTCAGTCGAAAGGCCTCTTCAGTGTCCTACATTTTCACAACTGTGACCTTAATTGCCTACTGTCGGTAAACTGTTAGTGTCTTAACGACCGCTCCACAGGTGCATGTTCATTAATTGTTTATGGTTCATTGAACAAGCATGGGAAACAGTGTTTAAACCCTTTACCTTGAAGATCTGTGAAGTTATTTGGATTTTTACGAATTATCTTTGAAAGAGGGTTCTGAAAAAGGAACATTTATTAGCCAAGATCCTTTTTGACATGGTGTGGATAGGAGTAGATAGGTAACAGCCAAACGGGTAATGAAAGATAACCTTGAGATTTGCATGATAGACTAAGGCTACTGGCAGGGTTGGGTAGGTTACTTTCTAAATGTAATCTGTTACTAGTTATCTGTCCAAAAATTGTAATCAGTAACGCAACTTTTGGATTAACCAAACTCAGTAACGTAATCTGATTACATTCAGTCACTTTTACATTACTTTCCCTTAAGAGGCATTAGAAGAAGACAAAAATATTTTACCAATTGAACGACATCTATTGCAGGATAAATCAATGTTAAAGTTTCCATAGCTGGCCATAGATGGATGTTAAATTGTTTATTATGTAGGCTTCTTCTAACGCATCGCTTTTTACTACATATACGATTCAATTATATCCTTACATTAATATATATAATTTATAAATCCATAAATGGATATAGCAACTACAGATTGCCCCTTTTTAAGACTATGAAAAGCATACGAGTTTGAGCATGTGTCCATTAGGTCTATGGATTTTTTTTATCAGCATGAATTAGATTGAGCATAATAATAAAAGCCTCACTTTTATTCCATTGGCTGGGATCCGCACTATGCAGCTGTTGCAAGAGCACATATTTCACTGGCTGTCCACTGGTTTCAAAAACGATTATTGATAGGCAGTTTAAACTTCTTGAATTCAATCATTATTGGATTCAAATGCACATTTAGATTTGTGAACAGGCATCCACAACAGCCACAATCCGTAAGGCGCAAATAGCTAAATGAGAGAGCAGCAGTGTGATTCACATCAATGCGCTATATAGGTATCAATAATAAGTGATATCCGTATCACTGTAGACTACAGCACTGCTGTCATCCTTACCTCCATGTGTTTATTCAAATTGGATAATCTTTGAATGCCAACAGTAGTCGCACAATTGGAAGACATAGCTTGGACTGTAGTCTACAAAAACCTATTCCTGCTCTTTTCCCGCGATCCATCTAACACATTTGCAGTGTCATCATAGTCTCTGGTCTCTCACTTGTGGTCAGACTCGCTCAGGTGGAACAAACTTAAACTTGCTGCCTTTTTTCAATGCTGATTTGAATGTCATTGACAAAACAAAGAAGTGTCAAAGATATTTTTTTTGCAAACATCTTCTAGTTTTTCTAAAGTATCTGTAATCTGATTACAATATTTTGCTGGTAACATAACGGATTACAGTTACTGTTTGTCAAAGATATTTTTTTTGCAAACATCCTTTCTGAATTGAAAAGTAATCTTCGAAGTAATCTTCTAGTTTTTCAAAAGTATCTGTAATCTGATTACAATATTTTGCTGGTAACATAACGGATTACAGTTACTGTTTTTTTGTAACCTTTTACATGTAACGGATTACATGTAATCCTCCCAACCCTGGTTACTGGAGGTCACTTGCAATAACTGTGATATTATGTGGTCGTTTTTACCTACCTTAGTTTTATGCCCAGACTAAGTCACTCTGAAAAAGAGAGTTTGCTAAATGACAAATGGTGGTCAAACCTCAAGAGGGCCGGCCTGTAACTAGAAAGTGTTCTCCTCTGTTCTCAGCGGCCCTGGGTGAGTCTCAGATCTGCTATATCCTGGACGGTATCTTGTTTCTGTACGGTATCATCCTCACCGTGCTCTACTGCAGGCTCAAGGTACAGCTGCCTTTCTGTCCTTCTTTTTCCCAATCCCCCTCTTTCCCTGCCTCCCTAAATTCTCTTTGATCTCTTTCTTGCTATACCCACTCTCAGAGGGTGCATCAGGGGGAGTTGTGCAAAAAAAATACATTGCCAATTCACACGTGTATAATACACACTTATACATGTGTGAAATAGGACAAATATAAGCACCCACCTAATGTATTATTATACCCGATCCAATAGCCACGACAACTGTAACTGGCATTTCGTGTAGATCTGAAAGATAGGTTTTTAGATCAGTCTTTATACTTATGTGCAATACAGTATGACCATGGGTATAAACAATATGATAGTAGCTCCACCTTGTGCGCTGAAAGGTTTGGTGTAAATTTCACCATATTGCTTATACCTATCCTACCCATCCGATCCTTTCAGATCTAAGTGCCTAAAGTCCCTGAGGCTAGGGGGTTGTTTCAGTTTCCTCTTTCTGTCTCTACCAAGTTCTTACCCCATCTATCTCTCAACACTCAGTTTTTCCCACAGATGGTTCCGGTGACTGGGTCTGGGACAGAAAAGCCACCGGTGAGAAACGCACTGTAACATGATCTACATCCAACTCCATTAAACAAGACCCCATGACGCCCAGATACATAGAAACTAGACCTTGCAGTTGGCTGGGGGTCAAATCGATGTAACGTGATATATGCAATCCATTTATTTAGTCCTGTATAATGCAGACAGACACATTTACTGCCCTACAGCTTTACAGTGGGTTGGGGGCAGAGGGTGATTTCCAGGCTAACATTTAACATTAAACCAAATAGCTAATCTCACACACTGCCTAAAAAAATAAACACACACACTTGTGTTTTTTCCTAATGGATTTCCTCTTTTACTCTGACACAGAAAGCGGAGGAGGGTATCTATACGGTGAGTTGATGATGATGATGGTGGTGATAATGAATGTGTGATGGTGAAGGTTGTCTTAGTCAATATGTGGAGTTTAAATTGTAGGGCCTTGCTTCATGATATATTTACTCTCTCTCTTTCTCCCTGTCTCTCTATCTCAGGGTCTGACCCCTCATGCTGCGGATACCTATGAGACCATCGGTCAGAAGAAAAGATTGAAGTAGCAGAGGGTGAAGAGTTGAAGAAGTCATCTGTCAAATCACTTTTGTCTCCAAGAATTTCCCAGGCCTCTTATGTATTTTATTTAACATAGCTTTTAACGGTTTGAGAGAAAATGTATTCATTTTTTAACATTTACTTGCGTATGTGTGAACCTCCTTTGTATGTGTCGTAAGAGAGAGAAATGTGAGAAGATTAAAGGGGAAGTTGAGCTGTGGGTAAAAATGCCCCACTTTTGACAGTGTATGTCTTCTTTGTATGCTACTTATACTAAAATGTCTTAGATTTAGCTTGAGATTGATGTTTTTGGTGTTTTCAAATATTTTTCTATATAGATCAATATACAGTTTTAGCAAATAATATACCCCTTTTTTACTCTTGAGATTTGTGTTCTGGGTGTACTTTAGGTATTTTCAAATATTTTTCTAAATAGATCAATATACAGTTTTAGCAAATAATATACCCCTTTTTTACTCTTGAGACTTGTGTTCTGGGTGTACTTTAGGTATTTTCAAAGCTTCTATGGTGCTTTTATAATACATTCTAATAAAATATCAAAATGATGGGTCTGTGGTATCTTGCGCTTCTTTTTCACAGTTTCTCATAGCTATTTCAGAGGTTGATTTCCGTTACACCAATGCCATGACAACTGATCACACACTGTCCGAGTCACATCCTGTGGGCACTGCTAAGTTTTGTGGGTGTCTCTGCACATTCACAGAAAAACAATGGGGGAGGGGGGGATTTCTCTGCGTAGCCCAATGCAATGTCTGATGTAGTTAACAAACAATGATGCTGTAACAGCTACTTTGGCCTCACTTAACTGAAAGTGAAAACATGGCAAAACATATATGGTAACTGTTTATTAAGTTGCTCTTGTACCTGTGTAATAGATATATTCACATATCTTACTTACATTAATTTATTACACACTGTAGAAAAACAGGACAACAGTTGACCTAAACATGACCTGAACATGCAAACTCAAAAAGATGTCAAATTATGAAACATGTCTTGGCAACTGTACTGGAGAACAAAATTGAACCTTTAGTTAACTAGGCAAGTCAGGTAAGAACAAATTCTTATTTACAATGACGGCCTACCCTGGCCAAACCCTCCCCTAACCCGGACGATGCTGGGCCAATTGTGCGCCGCCCTATGAGAGAGAGAGAAAAAAGGAAGGGGGAGTCAATTTACCCAACTGAAAGTGCCTGAGGGTTTTTAACTTAACTGTTTTAGAGGTAGACAGATACCTGTTTTACTTATTCTTTAACCCCTTCAGTAGAGACGTCGTTCTGTCAGAGCCAGAATGGAGCCATTTTGCTTAAGCTTCAACTCTTTACGTCTGCAATTAATAGTTACCACACCTATGTAGACGTCAACAACCATTTTCTGCTGTCTAAATTGATAGATGTAGTTCATGATGTAGTTTGTAGATAGATAGATGTATCTTTGTATCTTCGATATCGAGACAAGTTGTTTAGGCTACTCCATCTAGAGGGCATTTGTACTGTGCCTACATCACTTCACCTCCCGGTTGAGCCTTGTGGAAGGCTGCAAGTAAAGGCCTGAAAATAACTGTCTGTTGCTTTAACTAAACTGGAAAGGTGACTTCCCAGGTGTGTGTGTGTGTGTGTGTGTCAGAGACAGCGAGAGAGCGAGAGCGTGCTTGTAACAGGTGTACCCAAGAAAACAGGTAACCGCTCCTACTTTTGAGAAGCCAGAATATGGTGTGCTTGTGTCAAAGAAACAGAACATCATTTGTGCATTTCACTAGGAATCAATTGCTTTTCCAAAATGCAAAAAAAGGAATAGGCAGCACTTTTCACATTGAGAGAGAACAACTTTCCAAAGGATTTGTTGGAATAAGATAAGCCAACAACAACAAGCCAGACATGGTCGAATCATAAATGTTGGCTAAATCTGAGGATCTATACTACTTTTAGCCTAGACGTTTTTTTTTTACATTCCTGTCTTGGACTTGACACTGGATGAAAGTTCACTGTCTGGGATAAGATCATAAACGGAAGTTAAGTGGAAATTGGACCAAAGTCACAACAAATTCAATCATCAGAATAGACCACAAACCTCTAGCTGTCTCCAGATCTATCAAGGCGGGCGGACCACTCCACCGAACCGGGGAGAATGACATCTCACCTGGGCAGACTGACACCACTGCTGTGGATCCTTTGGAGTTTCAGTAAGTTAGTTATTCATGATGTAATGTTTAGACTAGGAGAAATAACACTGCAAAGGGTCTAAGTAAAGCGATATAAACAAAGTAACACACAATAATGACAACTATTTTCAGCTAAAGCTCTGCATTTTTAGTTTTGGTTTATCTGTGCTCCTCTATGGATTTTGGTAATTGACCTAGCAAGTCGATTTTTATATAAATATTTAAATAAGTAGGCTACTGCCAACTTGTCCAGCTTCTTGGGTTAGTCTTTGCTGGATTAGATGAACAACACTTGAGGAGTTGTCTGATATTTCAGGAAAAACAGGTTACTGTTGATCAATTTCCCCCCTCATGTCTGTGATTCAGTCTGACTCTTTTCCTGTGCTCTCTCTCTCTCTCTATGAGGATCAGAGAAGGATTGCAGCAGGCGCCTATTGTCCTGTGCTGTATTTATATAAGCTGATGTATAATGACTTTTTAAATGAGGAAAACAAAGACATGGTTTGTGTGAGACAGACAGAAAGAAACAGAGAGAGACAGAGCAAGAGAGAGTGCAACAGAGACAGAGAAAGAGAGACAGAGTGATAGAGCAAGACAGCAAGAGAGACAGGAGGGAGAGAGAGAGAGAGAGGGGGAGAGAGAGAGAGAGCAAGAGAGACAGAGACAGAGAAAGAGAGAGAGCGAGAGACAGAGAAAGAGAGACAGAGTGATAGAGCAAGACAGCAAGAGAGAGAGGAGGGAAAGAGGGAGAGAGAGAGAGAGCAAGAGAGTGCAACAGAGACAGAGAAAGAGAGAGAGCGAGAGACAGAGAAAGAGAGACAGAGTGATAGAGCAAGACAGCAAGAGAGAGAGGAGGGAAAGAGAGAGCAAGAGAGAGTGCAACAGAGACAGAGAAAGAGAGAGAGCGAGAGACAGACAAAGAGAGACAGAGTGACAGAGCAAGACAGCAAGAGAGAGAGGAGGGAAAGAGGGAGAGAGAGAGAGGGGGGAGAGAGAGAGAGAGCAAGAGAGAGTGCAACAGAGACAGAGAAAGAGAGAGAGCGAGAGACAGAGAAAGAGAGACAGAGTGATAGAGCAAGACAGCAATTTAGAGAGGAGGGAAAGAGAGATATAGAGAGACCCTTATCTTGGCAATGTGTATTTAATCTTGAGAGACAGTCAGTCAGACAGACCGGATGCTGTGTCATAGGTGGAGTGTTATGGCAGTAATGTTGCACAGGCAGATTCCTCAGGAAACCTCAAAGCCTTGCCTGCCCCTACTCCATGTTCACAACTCTGTTGTGACACAACAGTAACACACTGTTCACATGGAAAAATACAGCACCTGTCAGCATGGTAGACAACAAAGTGAACTGGTAAATACATAAATCATACTAAAGACAATCTGTCTGCTGTTTACAAACACACGCTCACGCATGACACACACACACACACACACACACACACACACACACACACACACACACACACACACACACACACACACACACACACACACACACACACACACACACACACACACACACACACACACACACACACACACACACACACACAAACTATTAGTTCAACAACAACAAAAGTCACCGTTGAATCAGTACAGCCATATCAAAACAGCTTTTACTATGGGCATATAATAAACTTAGCACCGTCCTCTCACTGTCAACTGCATTTATTTTCAGCAAACTTCACATACGGAAATATTTGTATGAACATAACAAGATTCAACAACTGAGACATAAACTGAACAAGTTCCACAGACATGTGACTAACAGAAACAGAATAATGTGTCCCTGAACAAAGGCGGGGTCAAAATCAAAAGTATCAGTCAGCATCTGGTGTGGCCACCAGCTGCATTAAGTACTGCAGTGCATCTCCGCCTCATAGACTGCACCAGATTTGCCAGTTCTTGCTGTGAGATGTTACCCCACTCTTCCACTAAGGCATCTGCAAGTTCCTGGACATTTCTGGAGGGAATGGCCCTCGCCGTCACCCTCCGATCCAACAGGTCCCAGACGTGCTCAATGGGATTGAGATCCGGGCTCTTCGTTGGCCATGGCAGAACACTGACATTCCTGTCTTGCAGGAAGTCGCATAGAACGAGCAGTATGGCTGGTGGCATTGTCATGCTGGAGGGTCATGTCAGGATGAGCCTGCGGGAAGGGTACCACATGAAGGAGGAGGATGTCTTCCCTGTAATGCACAGCGTTGAGATTGCCTGCAATGACAACAAGCTCAGTCCCATGATGCTGTGACACACCGCCCCAGACCACGACGGACCCTCCACCTCCAAATCAATCCCGCTCCAGAGTACAGGCCTCGCTGTAACGCTTATTCCTTCGACGATAAACGCAAATCCGACCATCACCCCTGGTGAGACAAAACCACGACTTGTCAGTGAAGATCACTTTTTGCCAGTCCTGTCTGGTCCGGCGACGTTGTTGCCAGTGATGTAAGGCAGATCCTCACCAGACAACATGCCTACAAGCCCTTAGTCTAGCCTCTCTCAGCCTATTGCAGACAGTCTGAGCACTGATGGAGGGATTGTGCGTTCCTGGTGTAACTCTGGCAGTTGTTGTTGCCATCCTGTACCTGTCCCCCAGGTGTGATGTTCGGATGTACTGATCCTCTGCAGGTGTTGTTACACGTGGTCTGCCACTGCGAGGACGATCAGCTGTCCGTCTTGTCTCCCTGTAGCGCTGTCTTCGGTGTCTCACAGTACGGACATTGCAATGTATTGCCCTGGCAACATCTGCACTCCTCATGCCTCCTTGCAGCATACCTAAGGCACGTTCACGCAGTTGAGCAGGGACCCTGGGCATCTTTCTTTTGATATTTTAGTCAGTAGAAAGGCCTCTTTAGTGTCTTACGTTTTCATAACTGTGACCTTAATTGCCTACCGTCTGTAAGCTGTTAGTGTCTTAACGACCGTTCCACAGGTGCATGTTCATTAATTGTTTATGGCTCATTGAACAAGCATGGGAAACTGTGTTTAAATCCTTTACAATGAAGGTCTGTGAAGTAATTTTGATTTTTACGAAATTATCTTTGAAAGAGGGTCCTGAAAAAGGGACGTTTCTTTTTTTGCTGAGTTCATGTTATCTGGAACTGGTATCCTAAATGTATTATGGGTATAAAAAAATACTCTACATAGAGCACGATTACAACATTTTTACTTAACATTTGTATTGGTATTTGGTAGGTTGCATAAATGCTTTTTCTGTTACGCTAAGAGTGAGCTGTTTGGCCAAAAAAGAACACGTTGTTTTAATGAGAAAAGGAGATGGCAATCAGGCCTTCATTCCATAAGGATCATCAATGTTGTGAAACCGTGTGCCACTTTAGTGTGCCACTGTAGATGATATAAGATGTCTACATCAAATAGGGCAGGTTGTGCGTACATACGTGTGCGTATATGTGTGCGTTTGCATGTGTGTGTGCATGCGTTTGCAGTCACTGTGTGTGTGCACGTGAGTATGTGTGTGTGTGTGTGTTTCTCTGGACACTCGGAGGTTCACTAGTGCAACAAGTCAAGCGACATATCCTCACTGACACATCGAATCGCTTGCTCTATGTCCTCCCTCTGACTGCCTCCCTTTCTTCTTTGTGTACTCTTCCTCCCCCCCATCTCTTGGCCTCTCTGTCTTCTTTCCAACCACATCTCTCTATCCTCTACATCTCCTCTCTTCTCATTCTTTCTGTCGCTCACCCCCTGAAGCATATAAAGGACAGTAAGGAAAGTGTTAAGACTACAAAATCCTCATGGTTCAGTGCACAGTCTTCCTAATGTCTTTCAACCTCTCATTATCTCTCTCGCTACACTGTGACATTGTGTTGTATTTCTATTGTAAATGACGTCAACAATGCCACACACATTTTCCCCAAGGAAAATAAATAAATAAATAAATAAAATAAAGTCAACAAATAAATAACTCTCTTTCTCCCCCTTCCATCTCTCCTTCTCACGCCCCCCCCCCCTCCCCCCAGTCGCTGTGGTGCAGGGGGACTTTGTGGAGCCCCCTCCCCCGTACTCCTTCGACTCCCTGGCTGAGGCTGAGACCCGGCTGCCCTGCCAGTTCAAGGTGGAAGTGGGCCAGGTGGTGGTTCAGGTCTGTAGCATGAGTTACTACAGTACCCATAATGCTCTGTTCAACATATCTGGTTTTATCTTAGAAAAGACGTCCCTAACAGAATGGTCTCGTCTCTCATTGTCACAGGTCACCTGGACCAAGGAGAAAGCAGATGGCACCAAGGACCAGATCATCACAGTACACCACACCGACGGACACACAGGTAGGACACATACATATAGATGTTAAAGTACTAAGAGTGTCAACCATCCATCTCTTTATGTATTGGTAGTTCATCTGCTTTGCTAGCCCTTGAAGCCTTACAAGTTATATTTAGAGTGGAAGACAAAACCACATATTCAGTTTCAATCTAGCTACTCCATCTCTCTCTTTTTGCCACCCCCATATCTCACTTCCTCTCTATCTCTCTTTCTAACTCGGTCTTCTTCTCTCTCACCCACCCCCCTCTTCACTCTCCCTGTATGACCCCCCCCCCCCTTCTCCTCAATCTCCCCCCTCTCTCAGAGTTTGGTCAGTACTCAGGGCGTGTGCGGTTCAGCAGCAGGAAACCCACCGTGGACTCATCCCTGATCATCATGAACACCGTTGAGTCAGATGAGGGCAGGTACAACTGTCACATCAGCACCTTCCCCTCGGGGAACTTCGAACAACAGCTGTCACTCACCGTGTGGAGTAAGTCCCTCCCCTTGCTTCCCCTTACTCATTGTAGGACTTGGATTTACAGAGTATAATGTCCTGACGACGGTGATTATAATAATGATTGATGATGATGTTTACAGGTGTCAGTTGTAGTATTATTAGCTAAAACAATAGCTCTAGTGGTGATAGTAGTCATGTAAGCCACAACTGTCATTGTAACTGTCAGTGTATCCAGCTGTCTTTTTAAGATAAAAGTTCCTGTTTTTTAAACATCTACCTAACAGAGTACTTTAGAAATCTAGATTTCATTAGATTTCAGCTTGGATCATAAAGCTGATCCTAGTTAAGCATTTAAGAACTTCCACCCCCTGAAGCATCATGTCACAATGTTCTAGGATCAGCTTAACCTCCAATTAACAACTAAGACCAGTTCTAAGATCACCTTCCCAAGCACTAAGACCAAGGAATAGTTGATTCCTTTGACATTTGACCCTTGACCCCCGCAGCCACGCCCATCTCCTCCCTGGACCCTGTGGTCCTTGTCGAAGGCCAGTCCTTCCAATTGGCTGCATCCTGCCGCTCTGTGGCCCGCCCTCCGCCCAACCTCTCCTGGGACACAGAACTACCAGGCCAATCACACAACAGGAGTTTGGAGGGTGGTTCAGTCTCCACCCACTTCTCTCTGCATCCCCTGAGGAGTATGGATGGGAAGAGGCTGGACTGTCTGGTGACGCACCCGGCTCTGAAGGAACCACGCAGGATCACCAACAACCTGGTGGTGCACTGTGAGTTTAGACTTCGCATTAAAAGGTCCAATGCAGCCATTTTTATCTCAATATCAAACCATTTCAGGGTAATAAGAGTACCTTCTAGTGATTGTTTTCAATTCAAATGGTCTTAGAAAAGGGCATTTTACAAGGGGATTTTTTGTTGTTGCTGTTATTAACAGAGAGGCTTGGACTTCTCTTTCTTATTGGTCTATTAACTAATTTACCGCATGGTGATGTCACCATGGAAGGCCAAAAATCCAACCCACCAAAACAGGCAGTCTTTTAAAACAGCTCTCACAATAAAAGGGCAATATCATCGTTTTCACAGAATTATTCCAACCTCAGTGTGGAAATATATATAAAACACAGACAAATCTAGTTTTTGACTGGACTGGGCCTTTAATAACTATGAATCTAGACGTGAGATGAAATATCATTTTTAATTGTGACACTTCACTACATGTTTATACAGACTTCTATGCCTTCGGTGACTTTTCCATTTAATATACCCCTTTTTATTTAAAGTCCCTGGTAGAATTCAGAATCTAAAGTAACTTCATTGTAAGCTGAATGTGCTTCTTTCTCACCAGGAAGATCTTTTACAGCTCATTTTTTATCCTGACTTTATTATTAGTGTGTGTGATTGTGTATTTCTGTGTATCTGCCAGTTCTGCCAAAATAATGACTTTGATCATGTTCCTCTATTCTAGATCCTCCCAATGCAGAGATCTCTGGGTTTGATCAGAACTGGTATGCTGGTCTGGAGGAAGCTGCCCTCAGTTGTGTCAGTGGAGGAAACCCCAAACCACAGAGTTTCAATTGGACCAGGTAACACTTACTTTCCCAACCTACCCTCTCTGCCTGTCTGACTCACATCATGTCTGGCTAATCTGTTTTAGTTTGATTTACTGGTAATTCTATTAGTCAGTTATTAATAGTGGGCCAACCGGGGAGTTCAGGAGTTGTTTTTTGTGCCACTTGCCAGGCAGTCATTGTCAATAATAAGGCGATTGACTTGAATCTTGATTGACTTACATGGTTAAAGAGATTCTCCAGTACTTTTGTAAACTTTTTAGCCAGTAGTTGTGAAAGTGGCGCTCACGAGCCAAAAGTGGTCCCCGAAGATTGCGTACTAGGACACATTTGTGCAGATGTGTGCACCACGTCATTGCTCTCTATTTCACTCTGCTGAGTGTGTATCTAAAAATGCATATAGTCTAGTCCTGCTTTGTGGCCTTTCGCAAAGGCTCTATGTTATACTGATCGCACTATACGTTTTTGTGGGTGTAGATATGGTTGTCCTTGTTCGATAGAGCCATTTGATGTCTTTCAGCAATGTTGCTATTGGTGGATTCATCAGTAAATGTACAATCAGACATATTTTCCAGTCACTGAAAAACGACAACTTGTGTTTGGACGTTGCTTCGTCTCTGGCCCCTGTCCCTCCCCCAAGGCAGGCTTCTTTGAAAAGGAGGTGGACATTAACAACAATCGTTTGGGCAGAATTTTAAGAACTGACCAGATGCAATGGCTTCAAGTGATTCCTCTAATCAACCCAAATTTGACGATAGAGCATCAATTAGCTAGCAAAGAGGATTCAAAACAAAGACTTGGCTTTAGTTAGTGTTAGAAGCTCAGCTACAGCAAATGCCAGCACCAAGAGGGCAGATGACAAATACGGTGCCTAGCTAAGTCAGTTATTTTTCCTGCAAGCCACCTAGCTAACTTTAGTTTATCTATTGAAACCCATATTGTGTATTGCTGGCTAACATTCTACTGTGTTGCCAGTGGCATGTACTCATGGATGCCAAGGGAAACCAGGCTTCCCCAAAAAGTGACCTTCAATTCGCAAGCGGCTGAATGTACAGTATCTCACCGGAGAAAAAATCTGAGCGAGCGAAACAGCGCCCCTATGTCTCTGTATGTGTAGGCCATCTATCTGATGCAGTCTGGTCCAAAAGAGTATGAAATTGTTGCTGCCCGTAGCATTGAATGCAAGGGAAGCCAGCGAGTATTTGGCCTCCCTTGATAATTTTTAAAATAAAATAATAGTCAATCAGCATTGAGCTAAACTGAGTGAGCTCAACTCTGAATGGTCCTGGCGCACCAAAAAAAAGTGTAAAGGGAAGCCAGTTTGGATTTGGCTTCACTCCATTCACATCGAATCGAGAGCATACGTCATTGACAGAAACTCGTTATGTATCTCGTTGTGTTGTTTTCCTCTGGTGGCTAGCTAACTAGCTAAAATTGGTCCTTTCCTAAATTAGCCTTGGATGGAGATAAGGATTTGGACTTGTGGTTTTACTTAATTCTCTGTACTGGCCAATGATTATAACAGCGATTCTGATCCAACCATAAAATAAAACATTGTGCCCCTGGCCTGAGAGGATAGAAGTTTAATATGTAGCTAAATGTAGAAGCCTAATGTTAACAATCTACTGCAAAGATAGCTTGCAGACTTCTGTATTACTATCCAAGTGTGTACCCAAACAATTCGAGCTTCTACTTCTAAAAATTAACCTTTCCAGAAACAAGTTTCTCACTGTTGTCGCTTACTATAGACCTCCCTCTGCCCCCAGCTGTGCCCTCGATACCATATGTGAATTGATTGCCCCCCATCTATCTTCTGAGCTCGTGCTACTAGGTGACCTAAACTGGGACATGCTTAACACCCCGGCCATCCTACAATCTAAGGTTGAGGCCCTCAATCTCACACAAATTATCAATGAACCTACCAGGTACAACCCCAAATCCGTAAACACGGGCACCCTCATAGATGTCATCCTAACTAACTCGCCCTCCAAATACACCTCTGACGTTTTCAATCAAGATCTCAGCGATCACTGCCTCATTGCCTGCATCCGTAATGAGTCTGCGACCAAACGACCACCCCTCATCACTGTCAAACGCTCCCTAAAACACTTCTGCGAGCAGGCCTTTCTAATCGACCTGGCTGGGGTATCCTGGAATGACATTGACCTCATCCCATCAGTAGATGATGCCTGGCTATTCTTTAAAAGTGCCTTCCTCACCATCTTAAATAAGCATGCCCCACTCAAAACATTTAGAACTAGGAATAGATATAGTCCTTGGTTCACTCCAGACCTGTCTGCCCTTGACCAGCACAAAAACATCCTGTGGCATTCTGCATTAGCATTGAATAGCCCCCGTGATATGCAACCTTTCAGGAAAGTTAGGAACAAATATACACAGGCAGTTAGAAAAGCTAAGGCTAGTTTTTTCAAACAGAAATTTGCATCCTATAGTACTGACTCTAAAAAGTTCTGGGACACTTTAAAGTCCATGGAGAATAAGCACACCTCCTCTCAGCTGTCCACTGCTCTGAGGCTAGGAAACACTGTCACCACCGATAAATCCACTATAATTTGAGAATTTCAAAAAGCATTTCTCTACGGCTGGCCATGCTTTCCACCTGGCTACCCCTACCCCGGTCAACTGCCCGGCACCCTCCACAGCAACCCGCTAAAGCCCCCACCATTTCTCCTTCACCCAAATCCAGATAGCTGATGTTCTGAAAGAGCTGCAAAATCTGAACCCATAGAAATCAGCCGGGCTAGACAATCTGGACCCTCTCTTTCTAAAATTATCTGCAGAAATTGTTGCAACCCCTATTACTAGCCTGTTCAACCTCTCTTTCGTATCGTCTGAGATTCCCAAAGATTGGAAAGCTGCCGCGGTCATCCCCCCCTTCAAAGGGGGTGACACTCTAGACCCAAACTGCTACAGACCTATATCTATCCTACCCTGTCATTCTAAGGTCTTCAAAAGCCACGTTAAACAGAGTACCGACCATTTTGAATCTCATCGTACCTTCTCCGCTATGCAATCTGGTTTCAGAGCTGGTCATGGGTGCACCTCAGCCACGCTCAAGGGCCTAAACGACATCATAACCATCATCGATAAGATACATTACTGTGCAGCCCTATTCATCGACCTGGCCAAGGCTTTCGACTCTGTCAATCACCACATTCTTATTGGCAGACTCGACTGCCTTGGTTTCTCAAATGATTGCCTCGCCTGGTTTACCAACTACTTCTCTGATAGAAGGCCTGTTGTCCGGACCTCTGGCAGTCTCTATGGGTGTGCCAAAGTGTTCAATTCTCGAGCTGATTCTCTTCTCTGTATACATCAATGATGTTGCTCTTGCTGCTGGTGATTCTCTGATCCACCTCTACGCAGACGACACCATTCTGTATACGTCTGGCCCCTCTTTGGACATTGTGTTAACTAACCTCCAGACGAGCTTCAATGCCATACAACGCTCCTTCCGTGGCCTCCAACTGCTCTTAAACGCAAGTAAAGCTAAATGGATGCTATTCAATCGATCACTGCCCACACCTGCTCGCCCGTCTAGCATCACTACTCTGGACGGCTCTGACAACTACAAATACCTGGGTGTCTGGTTAGACTGTAAACTCTCCTTCCAGACTCACATTAAGCATCTCCAATCCAAAATTAAATCTAGAATCGGCTTCCTATTTCACAACAAAGCATCCTTCACTCATGCTGCCAAACATACCCTCGTAAAACTGACCATCCTACCAATCCTCGACTTCGGTGATGTCATCTATAAAATAGCCTCCAACACTCTACTCAACAAACTGGATACCGTCTATCACAGTGCCATCCGTTTTGTCACCAAAGTCCCATACACTACCCCCCATTGCGACCTGTACGCTCTCGTTGGTTGGCCCTCGCTTCATACTTGTCGCCAAACCCACTGGCTACAGGTTATCTACAAGTCTCTGCTAGGTAAAGCACCGCCTCAGCTCACTGGTCACCACAGTAGCACCCACCCGTAGCACGTGCTCCAGCAGGTATATCTCACTGGTCACCCCCAAAGCTAATTCTTCCTTTGGCTGCCTCTCCTTCCAGTTCTCTGCTGCCAATGACTGGAACGAACTGCAAAAATCTCTGAAGCTGGAGACTCATATCTCCCTCACTAGCTTTAAGCACCACCTGTCAGAGCAGCTCACAGATCACTGCACCTGTACATAGCCCATCTGTAAACAGCCCATCTATCTACCTACCTCATCCCCATACTGTATTTATTTATTTATGTTGCTCCTTTGCACCCCAGTTATCTCTACTTGCACATTCATCTTCTGCACATCTACCATTCCAGTGTTTAATTGCTATATTGTAATTACTTTTCCACCATGGCCTATTTATTGCCTTAATTTACCTCATTTGCACTCACTGTATATAGAATTTTTGTTTTCTTTTGTTCTACTGTATTATTGACTGTATGTTGTGTTTATTCCATGTGTAACTCTGTGTTGTTGTATGTGTCGAATTGCTATGCTTTATCTTGGCCAGGTCGCAGTTGCAAATGAGAACTTAAAGATGAAATTTGAACTTAAAGATGAAATGAGAACTTAAAGATGAAATTTGAACTTAAAGATGAAATGGAAACTTAAAGATGAAAAGATGAAATTTTAATTAAAAAAACAACTAGTTAACGTTGCCCATGAAAGGACGTTAGGCTAGCGAGCAAGCATTTTAGCCAGGTAGCCTAGGACAACAAAACATTTAAGCATGTACTGTATGACAGCGTGGTAGAACGTTTTGTCAACATGAAAGAGAGGAGGATGGCATTGGCATTTCTCTACAAGTAGTGTGAGTCAACATGTTTTTTGTTGTTGTTGCAAAGCACTCCCACGCACACAAATCAGAGCCATGGTCATCCACATTATATTTAGCTTACATTGATTGGACTAAATAGTTTTTGGTATCTTTTAGTTCGAACTGTATTGGACTAAGCAGAGGTGATTACATGATGTTGAAATGTTGAAGTTGAAATAGTGCTGGAATAGTGGAGGCAGCTCCTGTTTTCTTTGTGACTTGCGGTAACTCTCCGTGGTTCTAAATCAATAGTTGTTTAGTGGTGTGAAAATGACAGAAACATTAACTTGCTTGACCATGCTGTAAGTTATGTAACTGCTTGTTCCATGCAATATGCTTTGTGGAGGTTACTCTCTGGCTTTGTGATGAAACAAAGGTGTGGTTGAAATGATTCTGCCACTGTGTCTTCTTATTGTCTCAGCCTTAGGCCTATATACCACGGTGGCAAGGCATATGAAATGGTTATAGAGCAAACAATGCAATGGTCAGAACATATAGGTTTTAATATGGCATTTTTTCCCCTGGCTTGTCTTCCACAGTGATTTTACCCACACACCACCACTGTGTGTTACATTGGGGGGGAAATTGAATTATTTTTATGTTTGCCAACTTAGCTAGGAAGTAAAAGCTTGGTCGCAAATGGGTCTTCCAAATGGACAATGACCCCAAGCATATGTCCAAAGTTGTGACAAAATGGCTTAAGGACAACAAAGTCAAGGCATTGGAGTAGCCATCACAAAGCTCTGACCTCAATCCTATAGAACATTTGTGGGCAGAACTGAAAAAGCATGTGCGATCAAGGAGGCCTACAAACCTGACTCAGTTACACCAGCTCTGTCAGGTGGAAGGGGCCAAAATTCACCCAACTTATTGTGGTAAGCTTGTGGAAGGCTACCCGAAATGTTTGACCCAAGTTAAACAATTTAAAGGCAATGCTACCATATACTAACAGAGTTTATGTAAACTTCTGACCCACTGGGAATGTGATGAAAGAAATAAAAGCTGAAATAAATAATTCTCTACTATTATTCTGACATTTCACATTCTTAAAATAAACTGGTGATCTTAACTGACCTAAAACAGGGAATTTTTACTAGGATTAAATGTCAGGAATTGTGAAACTGAGTTTAAATGTATTTGGCTAAGGTGTATGTAAACGTCCGACTTCAACTGTACATACAGTGCATTCTGAAAGTATTCAGACCCCTTTACTTTTTCCAAATTTTGACAAAGCAAAAACAGGTTTTTAGATTTTTTTGCAAATATATGAAAAATACAAAACTGAAATATCACATTTACATAAGCATTCAGACCCTTTACTCAGCACTACCTTTGACAGTGATTACAGAGTGTTATTGGTTATGATGCTATAAGCTTGGCACACCTGTATTTGGGGAGTTTCTCCCATTCTTCTCTGCAGATCTTTTTAAGCTCTTCTCAAGTTGGATGGGGAGTGTCGCTGCACAGCTATTTTCAGGTCTCTCCAGAGATGTTCCATTTGTTTCAAGTCTGAGCTCTGGCTGGACCACTCAAGGACATTTAGAGACTTGTCCCGAAGCCACTCCTGCATTGTCTTGGCTGTGTACTTAGAGTCATCGTCTTGTTGAAAGGTGTACCTTGCCCCTGTCTGAGATCCTGAACACTCTGCAGAATGCTGTGGTAGCCATGCTGGTTCAGTGTGCCTTGAATTCTAAACAAATCACTGACAGTGTCACCAGCAAAGCACCCCCACACCATCATACCTCCTCCTCAATGCTTCATGGTGGGAACCACACATGCGGAGATCATCCGTTCACCAACTCTGCATCTCACAAAGACACGACAGTTGGAACCAAAAATCTAAAATTTGGACTCATCAGACCAAAGGACAGATTTCCACAGGTCTAATGTCCATTGCGCGTGTTTCTAGGCCCAATCAAGTCTCTTCTTCTTATTGGTGTCCTTTAGTAGTTGTTACTTTGCAGCAATTGGACCATGGAGACCTGATTAACAGTCTCCTCTGAACAGTTGATGTAGAGATGTGTCTGCTACTTGAACTCTGTGAAGCATTTATGTGGACTGCAATCTGAGGTGCAGTTAATTGTCGAATTCTGAGGCTGGTAACTCTAATGAACTTATCCTCTGCAGCAGAGGTAACTCTGGGTCTTCCTTTCCTGTGGCGGTCCTCATGAGAGACAGTTTCATCATATCACTTGATAGTTTTTACAACTGCACTTGAAAAAACGTTTAAAGTTCTTGAAATGTTACGTATTGACTGACCTTCATGTCTTAAAGTAATGGACTGTCATTTCTCTTTGCTTATTTGAGCTGTTCTTGCAATAATATGGACATGGTCTTAGCCCAAATATGGCTATCTTCTGTATACCACCCTGACCTTGTCACAACACAACTGATTGGCTCAAACGCATTAAGGAAAGAAATTCCACAAATGAACTTTTAACAAGGCACACCTGTTAATTGAAATGCATTCCAGGTGACTACCTCATGAAGCTGGTTGAGAGAAAGCCAAGAGTTCAACAGGAGGTTTGTGGCACCTTAACTGGGGAGGACCGGCTCGTGGTAATGGCTGGAGCAGAATTAGTGGAGTTGTATCAAATACATCAAACACATGGTTTGATTGCATTCCATTTACTTCGTTCCAGCCATTATTATGAGCTGTCCTCCCCTCAGCAGGCTCCACTGATATACTCTGGACTCCGACATTGTTCATCCTAATATTTCAATATTTCTTAATTCCATTCTTTTACTTTTTAGATGTGCGTGTATTGTTGTTAGATATTACTGCACCGTTGGAGCTAGGAACACAATCATTTTGCTACACCCGCAGTAACATCTGCTAAATATGTGTATGCGACCAATGCAATTGTATTTTATTTATCAGGCTTCGGTACACTGGCAATGGTTGGCTTGGGAAGCTAAGACTCTTTGCGATGGGCCTGAACTGTCTGCGGTGAACGGCCAGCTGGATAAGACTCTGCCAAAAGTGGTGTAGGGCTTCTTAACCACCAAATGTTTGGTCTTCTTGTAGAAGATTTGCTGGTACTGCACATCTCCTGGAAATATATGGTTGTGGTCTTAGCATTTTACACTTTTTGTGGAAGGGACAAAGGTATCAGGTATCAACCGAATGGGACCGGCTAGCGTATTGCTTAATGAGGGGACATTGGGAGCTGCTTCTGAGAGAAAAGATAAATCAATAAAGTGAATGGGCTGGGTGGCTAAAGATGTGAAAAGTCTTAGGAAGGCAGTGCGTACACAGTATGAATTGTTGTGTATGGGAGATTGAGGAGAAATGGCACCTCAATCGCTCTCATACACAACAATAAATGTACTGTCTAAGCACAACCCTGCACAACCAAAAACCCCTTACACATCTCAAAGTGCTGTCTGTAAACCTCCCCCAGTCCATTGACAGATCATCCTTGTCAACAGAAGCTCTTTGGAGGGGAATTTTGTAGATGTCTTTGTATTATGTTTTGAAAATCTGCAGAGAGAATAATGAGGTGATTGTGTCATTACTGTTGTAGTCTTGATTTTATATCTTTCAGTGTCCCTTGCTGGTTTCTGTCCCACAATCTTGCTGTGCTCCATAACTGCAAGGTGTGTTCCGTTCCTCATGCTTGTGTACCCAAAATGCCTCCACTTTGGGGTATTTTTCAGCAGGCCACTGTGAAATGACTCCAGATAACCAGAGTTTACAAAAAGAAAAGGTAAAAAGAGAAGAGGTATAGACTAAATTGATTACATGGCCTGGAAGGTATTCTGTGGTCCTCATGCTAACTCTAACCACCTGTAACCCTATAACACTAACCAATTCATGTTTATACCATGCTTACTGGAAATGTAGCTATTTTAGACATCACCTTGTAAATATTTTTGTCAATTTACTTTCACCTTGTGCAGAGCTAGGGTTTGGAAGCACATCTTGGTGGAATGAGATTCTGCACCACAGGAGTTTGGTGGCAACTTAATTGAGGAGGATAGGCTTGTGGCAATGACTGAAGCAGAATTTTTGGAATGGTATCAAATACATCAAACACGGGGTTTGATGCAATTCCATTTGCTATGTTTCAGCCATTATTATGAGCCGTCCTCCCCTCAGCAGCCTCCACTACAAGTACCACCTACAAGTGTCAGGTGCGTGAATGAGGACCCAAAAGCGAATTAACAAAACAGAGTTTCTTTAATGACGAAACACACGTAGGCTCAGATGGACAGGCAGATTCCGACAGGACAAGGTTGCAGCAAACACGACGATAGTCTGGTTCAGGCATGAGTAACACAAACGAGAATCCGACAAAGACAGAAGCAGAAACAGAGAGATATAGAGACCTAATCAGAGGGAAAAAGGGAACAGGTGGGAAAAGGGGTGAACGAGGTAGTTAGAGAAGACAAGGAACAGCTGGGGGAAAGAGGGGAAGAAAAGGTAACCTAATACGACCAGCAGAGGGAGACAGGGTGAAGAGAAAGAACAGGAACAGGACACAACATGACAATACATGACAGTACCCCCCCACTCACCGAGCGCCTCCTGGCGCACTCGAGGAGGAAACCTGGCGGCAACGGAGGAAATCATCGATCAGCGAACGGTCCAGCACGTCCCGAGAGGGAACCCAACTCCTCTCCTCAGGACCGTACCCCTCCCAATCCACTAGGTACTGGTGACCACGGCCCCGAGGACGCATGTCCAAAATCTTACGGACCCTGTAGATAGGTGCGCCCTCGACAAGGATGGGGGGGGGGGGGGGGGGGGGAGACGAGCGGGGGCGCGAAGAACGGGCTTAACACAGGAGACATGGAAGACCGGGTGGACGCGACGAAGATATCGCGGAAGAAGAAGTCGCACTGCGACAGGATTAATGATCTGAGAAATACGGAACGGACCAATGAACCGCGGGGTCAACTTGCGAGAAGCTGTCTTAAGGGGAAGGTTCTGAGTGGAGAGCCAAACTCTCTGACCGCGACAATATCTAGGACTCTTAGTTCTACGCTTATTAGCAGCTCTCACAGTCTGCGCCCTATAACGGCAAAGTGCAGACCTGACCCTCTTCCAGGTGCGCTCGCAACGTTGGACAAAAGCCTGAGCGGAGGGGACGCTGGACTCGGCGAACTGAGATGAGAACAGCGGAGGCTGGTACCCGAGGCTACTCTGAAAAGGAGATAGCCCGGTCGCAGACGAAGGAAGCGAGTTGTGGGCGTATTCTGCCCAGGGGAGCTGTTCTGACCAAGACGCAGGGTTGCGAAAAGAAAGACTGCGTAAGATGCGACCAATAGTCTGATTGGCCCGTTCTGCTTGACCGTTAGACTGGGGGTGAAAGCCGGAAGAGAGACTGACGGAAGCCCCAATCAAATGGCAAAACTCCCTCCAAAATTGAGACGTGAATTGCGGACCTCTGTCCGAAACGACGTCTGACGGAAGGCCATGAATTCTGAAAACATTCTCGATGATGATTTGTGCCGTCTCTTTAGCAGAAGGAAGCTTAGCAAGGGGAATAAAATGAGCCGCCTTAGAGAACCTATCGACAACCGTAAGAATAACAGTCTTCCCCGCTGACGAAGGCAGTCCGGTGACAAAATCTAAGGCGATGTGAGACCACGGTCGAGAGGGAATGGGAAGCGGCCTGAGACGGCCGGCAGGAGGGGAGTTACCGGACTTAGTCTGCGCGCAGACCGAACAAGCAGCCACGAAACGACGCGTGTCATGCTCCCGGGTGGGCCACCAAAAACGCTGGCGAATGGAAGCAAGCGTACCCCGAACGCCAGGGTGGCCGGCTAACTTGGCAGAGTGAGCCCACTGAAGAACGGCCAGACGAGTAGGAACGGGAACGAAAAGAAGGTTCCTAGGACAAGCGCGCGGCGACGGTGTGTGAGTGAGTGCTTGCTTTACCTGCCTCTCAATTCCCTAGACAGTCAACCCGACAACACGCCCCTCAGGGAGAATCCCCTCGGGGTCAGTGGAGGCTACTGAAGAACTGAAGAGACGAGATAAAGCATCAGGCTTGGTGTTCTTAGAGCCCGGACGATAAGAAATCACGAACTCGAAACGAGCGAAAAACAGCGCCCAGCGCGCCTGACGCGCATTAAGTCGTTTGGCAGAACGGATGTACTCAAGGTTCCTATGGTCAGTCCAAACGACAAAAGGAACGGTCGCCCCCTCCAACCACTGTCGCCATTCGCCTAGGGCTAAGCGGATGGCGAGCAGTTCGCGGTTTCCCACATCATAGTTACGTTCCGACGGCGACAGGCGATGAGAAAAATACGCGCAAGGATGGACCTTGTCGTCAGAGAGGGAGCGCTGAGAAAGAATGGCTCCCACGCCCACCTCTGACGCGTCAACCTCGACAACGAACTGTCTAGAGACGTCAGGTGTAACAAGGATAGGTGCGGATGTAAAACGATTCTTGAGGAGATCAAAAGCTCCCTGGGCGGAAACGGACCACTTAAAGCACGTCTTGACAGAAGTAAGGGCTGTGAGAGGAGCTGCCACCTGACCGAAATTACGGATGAAACGACGATAGAAGTTCGCGAAGCCGAGAAAGCGCTGCAGCTCGATGCGTGACTTAGGGACGGGCCAATCAATGACAGCTTGGACCTTAGCGGGATCCATCTTAATGCCTTCAGCGGAAATAACAGAACCGAGAAATGTGACGGAGGAGGCATGAAAAGTGCACTTCTCAGCCTTCACAAAAAGACAATTCTCTAAAAGGCGCTGGAGGACACGTCGAACGTGCTGAACATGAATCTGGAGTGACGGTGAAAAAATCAGGATATCGTCAAGGTAAACGAAAACAAAGATGTTCAGCATGTCTCTCAGGACATCATTGACTAATGCCTGAAAGACAGCTGGAGCGTTAGCGAGGCCGAAAGGAAGAACCCGGTATTCAAAGTGCCCTAACGGAGTGTTAAACGCCGTCTTCCACTCGTCCCCCTCCCTGATGCGCACGAGATGGTAAGCGTTACGAAGGTCCAACTTAGTGAAAAACCTGGCTCCCTGCAGGATCTCGAAGGCTGAAGACATAAGAGGAAGCGGATAACGATTCTTCACTGTTATGTCATTCAGCCCTCGATAATCTATGCAGGGGCGCAGGGACCCGTCCTTCTTCTTAACAAAAAAAAAACCCCGCTCCGGCGGGAGAGGAGGAGGGGACTATGGTACCGGCGGCAAGAGCTACAGACAAATAATCTTCGAGAGCCTTACGTTCGGGAGCCGACAGAGAGTATAGTCTACCCCGGGGGGGAGTGGTTCCCGGAAGGAGATCAATACTACAATCATACGACCGGTGTGGAGGAAGAGAGGTGGCCCTGGACCGACTGAACACCGTGCGCAGATCGTGATATTCCTCCGGCACCCCTGTCAAATCACCAGGCTCCTCCTGTGAAGAAGAGACGGAGGAAACAGGAGGGACAGCAGACATTAAACATTTCACATGACAAGAGACGTTCCAGGAGAGGATAGAATTACTAGACCAATTAATGGAAGGATTATGACAAACTAGCCAGGGATGGCCCAAAACAACAGGTGTAAAAGGTGAACGAAAAATTAAAAAAGAAATGGTTTCGCTATGATTACCAGAGACAGTGAGGGTTAAAGGTAGCGTCTCACGCTGAATCCTGGGGAGAGGACTACCATCCAAGGCGAACAAGGCCGTGGGCTCCCTTAACTGTCTGAGGGGAATGTCATGTTCCCGAGCCCAGGTCTCGTCCATAAAACAGCCCTCCGCCCCAGAGTCTATCAAGGCACTGCAGGAAGCTGACGAACCGGTCCAGCGTAGATGGACCGACAAGGTAGTGCAGGATCTTGGAGAGACAGGAGTAGTAGCGCTCACCAGTAGCCCTCCGCTTACTGATGAGCTCTGGCTTTTACTGGACATGAAGTGACAAAATGACCAGCGGAACCGCAATAGAGACAGAGGCGGTTGGTGATTCTCCGTTCCCTCTCTTTAGTCGAGATGCGGATACCTCCCAGCTGCATAGGCTCAGCACCCGAGCCGGCAGAGGAAGATGGTAGTGATGCGGAGAGGGGGGCAACGGAGAACGCGAGCTCCTTTCCACGAGCTCGGTGACGAAGATCAACCCGTCGCTCAATGCGAATAGCGAGTTCAATCAAGGAATCCACGCTGGAAGGAACCTCCCGGGAGAGAATCTCATCCTTTACCTCTGCGCGGAGACCCTCCAGAAAACGAGCGAGCAAAGCCGACTCGTTCCAGCCACTGGAGGCAGCAAGAGTGCGAAACTCAATAGAGTAGTCTGTTATGGATCGATTACCTTGACATAGGGAAGACAGGACCCTGGAAGCCTCCTCCCCAAAAACAGATCGATCAAAAACCCGTATCATCTCCTCCTTAAAGTCCTGATACTAGTTAGTACACTCAGCCCTTGCCTCCCAGATTGCCGTGCCCCACTCACGAGCCCGTCCAGTAAGGAGAGATATGACATAGGCGATACGAGCAGTGCTCCTGGAGTAAGTGTTGGGCTGGAGAGAAAACACAATATCACACTGGGTGAGGAACGAGCGGCATTCAGTGGGCTCCCCAGAGTAACACGGCGGGTTATTGATTCTGGGCTCCGGAGATTCGAAAGCCCTGGAAGTGGCCGGTGGATCGAGGCGGAGATGGTGAACCTGTTCTGTGAGGTTGGAGACTTGGGTGGCCAGGGTCTCAACGGCATGTCGAGCAGCAGACAATTCCTGCTTGTGTCTGCCTAGCATCGCTCCCTGGATCTCGACGGCTGAGTGGAGAGGAGCCGAAGTCGCTGGGTCCATTCTTGGTCGGATTCTTCTGTCAGGTGCGTGAATGAGGACCCAAAAGCGAATTAACAAAACAGAGTTTCTTTAATGACGAAACACACGTAGGCTCAGATGGACAGGCAGATTCCGACAGGACAAGGTTGCAGCAAACACGACGATAGTCTGGTTCAGGCATGAGTAACACAAACGAGAATCCGACAAAGACAGAAGCAGAAACAGAGAGATATAGAGACCTAATCAGAGGGAAAAAGGGAACAGGTGGGAAAAGGGGTGAACGAGGTAGTTAGAGAAGACAAGGAACAGCTGGGGGAAAGAGGGGAAGAAAAGGTAACCTAATACGACCAGCAGAGGGAGACAGGGTGAAGAGAAAGAACAGGAACAGGACACAACATGACAATACATGACAACAAGAAAATGCACAGCAATACACAATTTAACCACTACACTTAATTGCATTGATCTCTATTAGACTGGCTAGCTATGCATACCTAACATGGACCTTCCAATACTGTCAGCTTGCTGTTATCTAACTAGCGTCACAAAATGGACAACAAGATTGCTAGCCAGCTGAGACTGGCTGAGAACCAACCATAGATTTATACAGATTCATCATTGCCACCAACAGTTAGCTGTATGGACAATTCTATTTTTAGTAACGGAGTGTTTTCCAGACAAGGGTGGAATAAATGGCTACCAAATTGAGATACTTTATTTGGTAACATTAGCTATCTTACGTCAGCTAACGTCAGTCAAAGATAGAACAAATAAACAAACATGTTTACTCTGCTGAAGGTAGTTAAGTTACCAGTCCAGCAGTGACCACCATGGCATAGGCGAAATTGATTGACCGTGTGTATACTGAAAGATACTGTAGATAGCTATATGATTTAGCTGATTGGCTTTCAGAGTTCAATACAGGACTGCAACGTTAGCTAGCTAACTCATCCCGCTAGGCTAGCAAGCTAGCTAACGTTAGGTCACCTCTAATTGAGAATCTTCTGTTTTGTTGTGAAGGGGGGGAAATTGATGGTATCGCATCACTTCTCAGCTGTCATCGAAATGGATTCCCCATCAGTTCAGCCTGATAATCTTTAGGTCACCGCATCATTCTTGATAGCCGCAGAATCAGGGTGAGTCTTGTAGGTAGAATGGTGAAATATGACGCTTGTTTGTAATTAGGACAGCCAGGCATAGAACATCACACGGGCATGAGGACAAACAGTGAAAAATAAACGTTTTCTAAAAAAAAATCTTGCCTAAAGAAGTCCTGAGATTACTGTGTGTTGGTCGGTCGAAGTAAACAACACCATTATTCAAGTTTTTGTGCACGTCTCCTCTACCTAGCTTGCGGTATCAGTATTCACTATGAATGCCGGACTTTGAGGTTCACTATGAGCAGACCAATACACAGGGAGTCGAAACTTCCCGATTCTATCAGTGAAATGAAAATGTTCTAGCTTGTAGTTTGGATAAATGTGATGTTGATGATATAGTAATGACTATATGTCAAGGTGAAATACCCCTTCAATAGTTGCCAAAGTTCCCGGAGCATGTAGTACAGTGGAGGCTACTGAGGGGAGGACGGCTCATAATAATGGCTGGAATGGATGGCATGTATTTGACCATTCCACTGAGTCCGCTCAAGCCATTAACACGATCCCGCCCTCCCCAATTAAGGTGCCACCAACCTCCTGTGAGGTTTTTAAATAAAGGTTAGATAAATAGTAATACACTTTTGGTTCAGGGACAGTTCAAATGGAACATCTATCTCAGATATATTGTCATTCACGGTGATGATTGCCGACAGTGCTAAAGTAATCCAATGAAGGCAGAGAGAGCTGACTGAAGTTCTTGTGGTTTTTCACTTGAGTAATTTTTCTGGCAGCGTTTGGAAGGCATCCTGCTGTTAGGTGGATTAAACCATTCTCTGGGTGTGGTAGAGGGTGGAGGTAAAACGAACCATCTATTGAAAATTAATAATTCTTAATAAAATTACAGATGGGCCTTTAGGGAAAGTGTCTCATGTGTGTCAGGCTGTATGTCTGGTTAGATTTATAGAAGTTATGATTGAGTATGATTAATTATGTTTTCTATATTTTTATATGTGGTTTACTAGATCGTGTGAGAAATTTGTCACCAAGTCTAAAGCTGTTAGTCACATGAACACACCTACAGTAAGGTGTGTTTGCGTGTGAGTAACAGATATATACCACACACACGAAAGTACAAAGACACAAGACACCCACAACCCCCCCCCCCCCCCCCCCCCCCCCCCCCACAAACACACACACACACACTGACTCACCTCTATCTCACACTTTCATACTTAAGACCCAGATCTCTTTTTTACATTCAATCTCTCCTTACTTGATCAAAAACTTTCGTACTCATCCTAACACACACACACACACACACACGCCCGTTGCAGTGGGAAAACCAGTTTCCTTCTTTGTACTTGTCAATGCAAAGCAGCAGCAGAAGTAATAACCCTGCTGTCATAGTGTCGTGTTGCAGCTTGTGCAAGGGCAGACAGAAGAGACAGTTTCACAAGAGGGAGGGGAGGGGAAGGGGGGGGGGTAAAGGGAAGAGTGTGGGCCACGAAAAGGAGGGATGAAAGACAAGGAACTGGGGAAGGGGAAGAAGGAGTGGGGAGGTATGGGGGTAAGGAATTGGATTTGTTTGGAACATAATCATGCTGTGTGATCTATATCTATATGCAAAACTGTACGGTTCCTGTTTCTGGTTCCTCCTGCTCAAATGGGGGTATGTTCAAAAGGTCCAAAACACAGCTCAGTAGTGGTCAGAAAAAGCCATTTTAATGAATTTGTTGCGCCCACAAATTCTTAGTCATGTTTTTCTTTATATCACTGTTGTGGTCCTATCAGGGAAGTGTGGTTGGTGATCCATAGTCAATATTATTTTGGGCTGTGTTGCTATGACATTGCGGTTAGTGTTGTTGTTTTGAATGCGATGTTTTGTGCGTTACTGATGGGTGTGTTAAAGGGGTGCATTCAGGTTCAATTAAGTACCTTGTGGTGTTGTTGGGTGTTTATAGAGTTATGGCATTCAGACCATTATTGTAAGATATAAACAGTACTGTTCTGTTAAACCCAATGTTAAGTGCTATAGTATTTCTGTTATGTGCAGAAAGGGCAGAGACTTACCAGAGGGCGTGACCACAGGGAATGGATCCTTGCTGTTTAATCGGCCCCTCGTCCTGACGGACGCTGGCATCTACCAATGTGTGGCCATGAACTCTGTGGGGGCGGATAACGCAGAGGTGGAGATCACTGTGACAGGTAGGTTGGGCTATCACTCATGTTAGAGAGTGATATTGAATGAGTAATAATTGTCTTACTTTAGTCCTGGATATATATGTTGTATTTTATTTTTCATTTATTTTTGTATCCTGAAACAAAATTCTGTGAAATACCTTTGTTCTGTTAAACAAAGAAGTTTAGCTAACAAAGCCAGTTTATACAATCACACACACATTTTCAAAATGATGTGTATTTCTGTATCTCTTTGAATATGACATCACTTCCTATTGTCCTTCTCCCTCAGAGTTGCCTCAGAAGCAGGCGTCGTTCGACAGTCTCCTGATGGTAATAGTGGGAGGAGTGGCCGGAGTACTGCTTCTAGTCATGATCATCATAGTCATCTCTGTGACCCGTCACCACAAACGCAAGAACAAGAAACTGTCGAGGGAACTCACTGTGAGGAAGTATGTTTTCAAACTTTACAGTAACTCCCCTAAAATCGTTATAGAATCTTAAGGATAAATGTTACGCCGAAACAGTAATTCCGAATATTTTACAATGCCTCTGTCTCTCAGGGAGGAGATCAGTACTCTCTCCAGACAGGCATCTTTCAGGAAAATGAACTCAGTCAGTATGGACACTAGAGGACAGGTAGGATATTAAATCACCATATCTTACAGTATGTGGCAGTGGAGGCTGGTGGGAGGAGCTATAGGAGGATGGGCTCATTATAATGGCTGGAATGAAATAAATGGAACCGAGTCAAACATATGGTTTTCATGTCTGATACCGTTCTATTTATTCCATTCCAGCCATTACAATGAGCCCGTCCTCCTATAGCTCCTCCAACTAGCCTCCACTGGTCTGTGGTCTAGGCATGCTGTCATTCTGTAAATAAATACTAGCACTTCCATGAGCATTATCTATTTGCTTGAAGTTAATATGGTCATTTTTTTCTCTCTCTCCCTCACTCTATGTCCCTGTCTCATTCTCTCCCCCCTCCCTCCCTCTCTCCCTTCCCTCTCTTTCTTATCCCCTGTTCTTTTAGACAGAGGAGGATATCCCTCTCAGAGTGGAGGGGACACTGCGGACCAGTCTGTCCTCCGTAGTGGTCAGTCTCCATTTCACTCTTTCTCTGCATGTGAGGGAGACCTCTGATTTAGCCTCCAGATGCATGGCCGCTAAGTTCTGAGCTGCGCAGGGCAGGCAAATCTCATTCTAATTTTAACATTTGTTTAAAGTGATCTTTTTCTCCCTTTCCTTCACACACAGGAGCAAGGGCGCATTAGGGAGAGTCGATCTACTCTGGTAGGGGGCGGGGGGCTAGACTACCTGGGTCGACCTGTTCTGTACAATTCTTCACGAAGAGGGAGGGAGAGCAGAGCCATGGACAGAGAGGAGGAGAACAGACTTAGGGTGGAGTCAAATGAGCAGAACAGCACCATGTCTTTGGTAAGTGTGTGTGTGTGTGTGGGGGGGGGGGGGGGGGGGGGTTGCAAAATTCAGAATAATTTTTATAAATTCACTGTTCTTTCAGAAATCATGGTTGCAATTTCTGATGCAATGCTAGACTTGAGGCATCACCAATGGCATACTCAATTTCTTGTAAACCTTTTAAACTCATAGGTTTAGTAGAGATTGCTAGAGATACTCAAATGATCTATAGTTATGGATGAGTCGTATTTTCCTTTATCTAACCACATATTTACCACTTGTCTCACAGTCAAACCATCTCCACCCCCCTCTCCAACCCTCTCCCTTCCCCATGGAACAGTCCGTCGAGCTGCTGAGGTCCCTGACCGGCAGTGCCATCATCCCAACGGAGTGGGGTTTACATATACGACAGGGGCCCGGTAGCAGGAACACCCACTCCCCTCTCAGTTGCAACAACCCGCCCATCACAGACGACGAAGACGAGGATGAAGGTGTGGAGGGGGAGTGGGAAACGTGCCCGAGGATGAGTCCGTTGGATCAGGGGAGGTCAGAAGACCAGGACAGCAAGACCAACAGTTCTCAGATCTCAGAAGTAGAATGTGGACTCAACCCTCACTTCCAGCAGAACAATGGAACATTGAGACCCAAACCGCTCCCCAAATACCAGCCCAATGGCATCCTCCTCACCTCATCACCACACGCCTCCTTCATCCACAAGGCCCAGATTGTATAGGGCGGTAGGGCTGGGTAAGGGCCGGTGACATATTCTACGATGAGGCACACTTTGCTACACAACACCACTCTAACAGTGCTTTGTATGTGATTGGTTGTGACTGTTTGGGATACAAGGTCGTTGGTGGCATACCTCGGTGGCAGCCAGTTTACCTACTTTTCACTTCTGAAATATACCTCCACCTTCGCCTCAAGCGCTCAGACATTTATGATCAGCAAGTAAAGCTTCTTTCAAGAAAGACTCCTTGGCGTAGAGATACAAATATGTAACACATACATATCACAGGGGAGAAGCTGGACACGCGTGATGTCAAATTAAAAGCACATGAATGTCAGGTTGGACATAGACAGACCAAAGTAGTCTTTGTATCACAGCAATAATAATCCCTCCAGGCCCAGGAAGCATCCAACTGAGAGGAACTAAGAGACTGCCGTGCTTTATTATTGTAAAGCTTTTTTGCTACAACGACTTGGTGACAGGACTAAGGTGCAAGATTAGAATATCAACTACGCACCAATAGAGCCTGCCTAGTGGAATCCATGTTGGCGAACTTCCACCCTCCTTCCTTCTAGATGAGGATACATCCCGTAGTGTTCTGTTCACCCTAAGACGGAGTCCATCTTTTTGACTTGACGTGTGGGAGGAGTTTATCTGGAGAATACCCATCCTTGCCATGAAACGTGGGTGTGCACAAACTTTGAACTCGCTGTAGTCTAAGATGTCAAAAGCTGAAGACTGCATTTTAGACAAGAGGTTAAAAAAAAGCATCTGACACCTGAGCACAGTGAGAGCCTATGTGTAAATGTACTAGAAGTGGGAAAAAGTATTGTTCTTCTATTTTCTTACGCCACAGACAAGATAACTGCAATATGCCTTTGTTTGTATGAATACAGTAAAAATAGCCTTTGCTTTGTAGGCCAAAATAGTATTATGTTTGAATCTACTGTATTATAATGACTTGAGTGCGGCCAAAATGACACCTTATTCCCTACATAATGCACTACTTTTGACCAGAGCCCTATGAGCCCTGGGCAAAAGTAGTGCACTAGATAGGGAATAGGATGCAATTTCATGCTGTACATAAGTGTTTCTTTCATGCCATGTTCCTGGGAACATCTTACTGTATTTCACAGGTTTGTACACATATACTTGTAATTCAGTGGAGGCTGGTGGGAGGAGCTATAGGAGGATGGGTTCATTGTAATGGCTGGAATGGTATAGATGGAACGGAGTCAAACATGTGGTTTCCATATGTGCAATGTGTTTCATACCGTTCCATCATTCCTTTTCAGCCATTACAATGAGCCAGTCCTCCTATAGCTCCTCCCATCAGCCTCCACTGCTGTAATTGTATTTTATGCACAGGCTTCCATGTATGAAACGTTGGACTCACACACACATTCTTCTTTAGGAGAGCAGTGGTATCATTCCGTGGTTTTTAACTCTTTTCCTTTGTATAATACTGTAACGCTATCTCTAAGTGAATGTATTACCTACATGCACTGAGTGTACAAAACATTATGAACACCTGCTCTTTCCATGACAGACTGACAAGGTAAATCCAGGTGAAAGCTGTGATCCCTTATTGATGTCACTTGTTAATCCACTTCAATTAGTGTAGATGAAGGGGAGGAGACAGGTTAAATAAGTATTTTTAAGCCTTGAGACAATTGAGACATGGATTGTGTTTATGTGCCATTCAGAGGGTGAATGGGCAAGACAAAATATTTAAGTGCCTTTAAACTGGGTATGGTAGTAGGTGCCAATGCGTACTGGTTTGTGTTAAGAACGGCAATGCGGCTGGGTTTTTCACGCTCAACAGTTTTCAATGTAAGTAGTCCGGGTGGCCATTTAATTAACTGTTCAGAAGTCTTATGGATTGGGGGTAGAAGCTGTTAAAGAGCCTTTTCGTCCTAGACTTGGCGTTCTGGTACCGCTTGCCGTGCGGTAGCAGAGAGAACAGTCTATGACTTGGGTGACTGGAGTCTTTGACCATTTTTGGGCCTTCCAATGACACCGCCTAGGTACTGGATGTCAGGAAGTTTGGCCACGGTAATGTACTGGACCGTACGCACTACCCTCTGTAGCGCCTTACGGTCAGATGACAAGCAGTTGCCATACCAGTTGGTGATGCAACCGGTCAGGATGCAACCGGTCACTTTTCGAGGATCTGGGGACCAATGACAAATCTGTTCAGTCTCCTGAGGGGGTAAAGGTGCCGTCGTGCTCCTCTTCACAACTGTCTTGGTGTGTTTGGACCATGATAGCCTTGATAGCCTTTCAAAGCACCTTATGGCTACGGATGTGAGTGCTATGGGTCCGTAGTCATTTAGGCAGGTTGCCTTCGTGTTCTTGGGCACAGGGACTATGGTGGTCTGCTTGAAACATGTTGATATTACAAACTCAGTCAGGGACATGTTGAAAATGTCAGTGAAGACACCTGCCAGTTGGTCAGCACATGCCCGGAGCACACGTCATGGTAATCCGTCTGGCCCCGCGGCCTTGTGTATGTTGACCTGTTATAAGGTCTTACTCACGTCGACTACGGAGAGTGTGATCACACAGTCGTCCGGAACAGCTGATGCTCTCATGCATGCCTCGAAGCAAGCATAGAAGTGATTTAGCTCGTCTGGTAGGCTCGTGTCACTGGGCAGCTCGTGACTGTGCTTCCCTTTGTAGTCTGTAATAGTTTGCAAGCCCTGCCACATAAGAAGAGCGTCGGAGCCGGTGTAGTACGATTCAATCTTAGCCTTGTATTGACACTTTTCCTGTTTGATGGTTCGTCGGAGGGCATAGCAGGATTTTTTAGAAGCCTCCGGGTGAGCTGAAATAAAATATTACAGATATGTTCCATTATGCACAAAAAGCTAATTTAATCAGAAGCCAGCACATTCCTGTTAGTGAGCATTTCTCTTTTTCCAAGATAATCCATCCACCTGACAGGTGTGGCATATAAAGAAGCTGATTAAACAGCATGATCATTCCACAGGTGCACAATAAAAGGCTACTCTAAAATGTGCAGTTTTGTCACACAACACAATGACACAAATGTATCAAGTTTTGAGGGAGCGTGCAATTTGCATGCTAACTGCAGAGAATTGATTGTTAATTTCTCTACCATAAACCGCCTCCAATGTTGTTTTAGAGAATTTGGCAGTACGTCCAACTGACCTCACAACTGCAGACCACGTGTATGGCGTTGTGTGGGCGAGCGGTTCCCCATGGTGGCAGGAGGGTTATGGTATGGACAGCCCAAAATCCCGAGGCCCATTGTGTCATCCATCCGCCGCCATCACCTCGTGTTTCAGCATGATAATGCACGGCCTCATGTCGCAAGGATCTGGACACAATTCCTGGAAGCTGAAATGTCCCAGTTCTTCCACGGCCTGCATACTCACCAGATATGTCACCCATGTATGACAGCGTGTTCCAGTTTCTGCCAATATACAGCAACTTCGCACATTGAAGAGGAGTGGGACAACATTCCACAGGACACAATCAACAGCCTGATCAACTAAATGCGAAGGAGATGTGTCATGCTGCAGAAAGCAAATGGTGGTCACACTCACACCAGATACTGACTGCTATTCTTATCCACACCCCTATCATATCTGTATTCCTAGTCATGTGAAATACATAGATTAGGGCCTAATTTATTTATTTCAATTGACTGATTTCCTTATATGAACTGTAACTCAGAAAAATCTTTGAAACTGTTGCATGTTGCGTTTATTTCTGTTTTTATATTTTTGTTTATATCAACCCGGGTATTTTTTTTAGATGACAAGACATTATCAATCAAATGTATTTATAAAGCCCTTACATCAGCTGATGTCACAAAGTGCTGTACAGAAACCCAGCCTAAAACCCCAAACAGCATGCAATGCAGGTGAAGAAGCATGGTGGCAAGGAAAAGAGCCTAGGAAGAAACCTAGAGGAACCAGGTTGTGAGGGGTGGCCAGTCCTCTTTTTGGCTGTGCCGGGTGGAGATTATAACAGAACATGGCCAAGATGTTCAAATGTTCATAGATGACCAGCAGGGTCAAATAATAATAATCACAGTGGTTGTCGAGGGTGCAACAGGTCAGCACTTCAGGAGTAAATGTCAGTTGGCTTTTCATAGCCGATCATTTAGAGTATCTCTACCGCTCCTGCTGTCTCTAGAGAGATGAAAACAGCAGGTCTGGGACAGGTAGCACGCCCAGTGAACAGGTCAGGGTTCCATAGCCGCAGGCAGAACAGTTTAAACTGGAGCAGCGGCACAACCAGGTGGACTGGGGACAGCAAGGAGTCATCAGGCGAGGTAGTCCTGAGGCATCGTCCTAGGGCTCAGGTCCTCTGTGTGTGTGTGTGTGTGTGTGTGTGTGAGTGAGTGCGAGAATACTTAAATTCACACAGGACACCGGATAAGACAGGAGAAATACTCCAGATGTAACAGACTGACCCTAGCCCTCTGACACAAACTACTGCAGCATAAATACTGGAGGCTGAAACAGGAGGGGTCGGGAGACACTGTGGCCCCGTTGGACGATATCCCTGGACAGGACCAAACAGGAAGGATATAACCCCACCCACTTTGCCAAAGCACAGCCCCACAGCACTAGAGGGATATCTCCAACCACCAACTTGACATCCTGAGACAAGGCCGAGTATAGCCCACGAAGATCTCCCCCAGGGCACAACCCAGGGAGGGTGCAAACCTGGACAGGAAAATCACGTCAGTGACTCAACCCACTCAAGTGACGCACCCCTCCTAGGGATGGCATGGAAGAGCACCAGTAAGCCAGTGACTCAGCCCCTGTAATAGGGTTTGAGGCAGAGAATCCAGGTTGAGAGAGGGGAACCAGCCAGGCAGAGACAGCAAGGGCTGTTCGTTGCTCCAGTGCCTTTCCGTTCACCTTCACACTCCTGGGCCAGACTGCACTCAATCATAGGTCCTACTGAAGAGATGAATCTTCAATAAAGACATTACCGTTGTTGATAAAGCCATCTGTCATCAGGCAGTAACTCGGGTCAAGCTAATTTTTGGCTTATTTTTCAAATTGTCATGTTTTGTTTCTAAATGCCTGCACAAGAGTGAAGGATTCCCGTCAGAGAGTAACGGGTTAATGTGATTGGATGTTAATTATTTGACTAGACTACCTGTACTTGACATTGTGTTGTTATTTCGCTGACCACTAGATGGTTTAATTTTTATTTTTGGCAGTGAAACTAGGCTATTCAGGCGATAAAAAAACCTCACCCAAATGTATAGCCCTGTTGGAAAATATAAATGTACTGTTTTTTTGTTTATATATATATATATATATATATATATATATATAAACATCCCCTTTTCAGGACCTTATCTTTCAAAGAAAATTTGTAAAAATCCAAATAATTTCACAGATCGTCATTATAAAAGGGGTTAAACACTGTTTCCCATGCTTGTTCAATGAACCATAAACAATTAATGAACATGCACCTGTGGAGCGGTCGTTAAGACACTAACAGCTTACAGATGGTAGGCAATTGAGGTCACAGTTATGAAAGCGTAGGACACTAAAGAGGCCACTGACTCTGAAAAACACCAAAAGAAAGATGCCCAGGGTTCCTGCTCATCTGCGTGAACGTGCCTTAGGCAAGCTGCAAGGAGGCATGAGGACTGCAGATGTGGCCAGGGCAATAAATTGTAATGTCCGTACTATGAGACACCTAAGACAGCGCTACAAGGAGACAGGACAGACAGATGATTGTCCTCGCAGTGGCAGACCACGTGGAACAAAACCTGCACAGGATCGGTACATCCGAACATCACATCTGCGGGACAGGTACAGGATGGCAACAACAACTGCCCGAGTTACAACAGGAACGCACAATCTCTCCATCAGTGCTCAGACTGTCCTCAATAGGCTGAGAGAGGCTGGACTGAGGGCTTGTAGGCGTGTTGTAAGGCAGGTCCTCACCAGACATCATCAGCAACAACGTCGCCAGACCAGACAGGACTGGCAAACAGTGCTCTTCATGGACGAGTCGCGGTTTTGTCTAACAAGGGGTGATGTCGGATTCGCGTTTATCGTAGAAGGAATGAGCGTTACACCGAGGCCTGTACTCTGGAACGGGATCGATTTGGAGGCGGAGGGTCCGTCATGGTCTGGGGCGGTGTGTCATTGCATCATCGGACTGAGCTCGTTGTCATTGCAAGCATTCTCAACGCTGTGCGTTACAGGGAAAACATCCTCCTCCCTCGTGTGGTACCCTTCCTGCAGGCTCATCCTGACATGACCCTCCAGCATGACAATGCCACCAGCCATACTGCTCGTTCTGTGCGTGACTTCCTGCAAGACAGGAATGTCAGTGTTCTGCCGTGGCCAGCGAAGAACCCGGACCTGAATCCTGGACCTGAATCCCATTGAGCACGTCTGGGACGTGTTGGATCAGAGGGTGAGGGCTAGGGTCATTACCCCCAGAAATGTCCAGGAACTTGCCTTGGTGGAAGAGTGGGGTAACATCTCACAGCAAGAACTGGCAAATCTGGTGCAGTCCATGAGGAGGAGATGCACTGCAGTACTTAATGCAGCTGGTGGCCACACCAGATACTGACTGTTACTTCTGATTTTGACCCCACCTTTGTTCAGGGACACATTATTCAATTTCTGTTAGTCACATGTCTGTGGAACTTGTTCAGTTTATGTCTCAGTTGTTGAATCTTGTTATGTTCATAAAAATATTTGCTGAAAATAAACGCAGTGGACAGTGATAGGACTCTTTTTTGCTGAGTTTATATATATTTTTTAAATGTGAATCACATTTTTATTTGGCATACCCCTGACGGCATTACGCGTACATACTCCAGTTTGGGAATACCTGCCCTAGACAATACAGAATACACTTGTATTAGCTACTAATTAACATGCAAATCTTATTTGTAGACTAACATCAGTTAGCCTGTAACGAGCTATTCAGCCTCGCTAGCATTATCAAATTATAACTTTACCCGGGGCTCCCGAGTGGCACAGCGGTCTAAGGCACTGTGTCTCAGTGCTAGAGGTGTCATTACAGACCCTGGTTCGATTCGAGGCTGTGATTCAGCCGTGATTGGGTGTCCCATAGGGCAGCACGCAATTGGCCCAGCATTGTCCGGGTTATGGTTTGGCCGGGGTAGGCCGTCATTGTAAATAAGAATTGGTTCTTAAATGGACTACCCTGGTTAAATAAAGGTAAAACAATTCAAATAACAATTCAAACTTATATGAGCTATGCCCTAAATTGTAATGAGGTAGCTATATAGCTACGCTAATGCTAGCTAAAACGTTAGCTAGCCTGCCTCGCTTTATCAAAAGTTAGCTACCTTGTGGTTACCAGAAAGGTCTTTCCAGTATCACCCCACTGGTAGTTGCACACCTGAGCCCATGTTGTCAACAAGGCATCATAGTGCATCATCCAGAAACATACAACATATATTTTCCATAGTTGCGAGAAGTAGGGGTTCTGAGGGTAATACAGCTCACATGAAAAAAAAAAAAAATCGGAATAAATGTTTTTAAAATATTCATGAAGGAACCAATGGGATGCTCGAGGGGGGTGTGGAGGAACATGGAGGAACGCCCCTAATTAAGGGCTGCCGTTGCACACTATTGTTTTCAAAGGGATTAGTTGCTTTTTAGGGGCAGTTGCTCTTTAAGGATTAAGGCCTGCAGTCTGAGCAAGGCTTTTGTATCTCTCATTTACTCAAGTATATTTTGGTAGTTACCTATAGCTCTGTAGCAGGAGGTTCTGCAGACCAAGTTTTTCCTGGTGGTCACATGGTCATGTGAAAACAGTGGCGAAACATGACTATTGGAGATAGGCCCTTAGTTGAGGAAAAAGATCTGACGTCATACATATAGAGAACTTGGATGCCTGTGTATACAGAGCATGACATGAGACCTGTCTTTTGCAGACCTATGTAGGGGAAGCAATTACTTGATGACAGAGTCAAACGGTCCTAAACCACTCCTCGGCTGTGGTTCACAGAAGCAGCACACGTACACAACGGTTGCAAATATCAATAGCAGGAACCACGTTAGAATAAAATATGATTGGGTCGTTTCAAATAAACATTTGCCAGAACAAACAGTCACTCAAATAGTGGCCGAATAAATTCAACCACACAACTACTCACATTGTTTCAAGACCACGGACAGTATACGCTGTCAGAGAGAGAAAAAGTTGCGCTGTATTCGATGTTCTATCTCCAGCATGCAACAATAAAAAAATGCACAACACGAAATGTCATGTACCCAGTACTTCCAATTGCAACGTCATTACCTTAGTTTTAACCACACAATCAGTGATCTAAAGTTGAAGTAATATTTTACACAATGTATTCAAAATGATATGAACGAGATAGCAACAAAAAGCAAGCTGTAGATAAAAACAAAAAGTCCCTTCACCATTATGACTATAATTTAAAAACGTAGTCCTTTGTTCTGTCCTTCTTTATGAAATGGGCAATGGCAGGTTCATATAGCTTGTCTTTTGATTTTAAATCTGAAAGAAGTTATTTTTCGATTGAGGTCAAAGCCAGGGCTGACAGTCAGGCCTGTCCAGTGGTGTTCCTGGAATATGTCTTGAAAATGTTCTTTCTACTGATGCAGTGGACACTGGAATGGTGAAAACTAGACAGGTAAGCAGATACAATTGGTGCATACTATCAATTACTCTTCTGCTGGAGAAAGTGGAGCAGATCAGCCAGGCTCTTACCCTCGAAGTCAGACATGGAGTATATAACGGTGAGCTCTGTTTTAAGCCGCGGCAAATCAAAATTAGGGCCATAGTTTTCCTCGAGACTTGAGAATGCAACGTTTGGAAAGTTTGGTGTTTCCCTATATATTGATAACTTTTGTGGGTCAAGGAGGGCAAGGAACATGAGCCTTTCATGGTCATTGAACCTGTTTATTAGCTGACTGACAATGTTGTCAATGATCGCACTGTGTAGCTGTTGGTACTGCCCGCGAACGTCTCCTTGTATGTGTCCTGCGCCCCCGTCGGAACTCCGGTCTCACTCACAGTGTCCTCGTAGATGGAATCGAATTGTGGCGCAGTGTTATGATGGGGCCGCAGTCATGGCCTCTGGAATAAACGCCGTACAAACCAAGGTGAAAGAAACTTCCAGCAAACTCTGTTCATTCATTGCTATGCGCACTCTCTTAATCTGGTGATGTCACAAGGTGCTGGTAAACTAAAAGAATGCAAGATTTTTTTTCTCTCATCTTGGTGGCCTAGCAGCATTTTTCTCAAGATCTGTGTCCCCCCCAAAAATGTAACTCACTGTAGCTCGCAGGTGTGAAGTTGAGTTTTTGTGTCGACGTGCTGACTTTGTCAAACAGTCTAAATCTTTGAAACCAATTGTCCAGGTTGAGCTATTATCAGTGCTGAAGAGTAGGCAATTCCAACAGTAAAGCTTTTTTTGTTGGCTCACAGCCACGGATAGTGCTCATAATTATTAACTTGAAAATGCCTTTCAAAACTCTTTCCATCAAATCAGGCAGTGCAGGAGTTGGTCTCCCGGTCTGTACAAGATTACATTTTTAATTCAAAGTTAGTCTTGAAAAGGGCGATGCTAACAATTTAGCCACCTAATCGTCCTTGATTACTCTCTCTGCAGTTGCCATCGTTACATACACTCGCTGCAAAAAACTAGCCAGCTAGCTAGGTTCAAGTGTGAGAAAACAAGATACGGCTCGCTATTGGCTCTGAATTAGTGACGTATACATCATACAATTGTCCCACCTATTACAAGACAATTTCTGATTGGTTGATTTTACTGTCATTCCAAAATGCTGCTCTAATTGAAGTCGATATAAACGACATTGGCTGGTACTTTCTATTCAAAGCCTGAGGGTCTGGCCAATGAGCATTGAGCGCAGCTAGATTATTTTTTACTAAGGGACTACCAAAGAAAAATTCTGATTGGATATTTTTTCTCTCGGATATTAACCCTTCTTTTTCCAATACAAACTGAAGAAATTCAAAAGGAAGATCATTACAATTAAGACAAATAAATATTAAATCAATGATAAATATTAAATCAACTAAATGACATAATATATAAAAACATATACAGATTTGTATCTATCCTTAGGCACTCTCTGAGGTCATAGAGGGTCCTGACGGTTCCTCACTGTGTGAAAACCCCTGGTCCTAACCACAAGCTGTAGTAGCCACAACTGGGGCCTGTTCAGGAAGGGGTTCGATTAATCTCGCCCGGGCGCCCATGTAGGACTGTTTTACATTGGCTGAAAGTTGATTGCATTCGATTTGGAATGGGGCTGCCTCCCGGGTATGAGCCAGGTGTCCTGTTTAAAGCTCACAGCGAAGTCGGCCCAAAACAAAAGTGACCCAATTAAGAAGGATACTCCTTTCGGCCAGTGATTTGATGGGCCTTTGCCCGTTGCCCCGCAGCTCAGTATAATCGAATCCACTCAAGGATGTTGTTACAGAATGTTCAGATTCATTGGGAAAGACGGGCTCATTAGCATGGCTCAAACTGAATAAATAGAATAACAAACACATCAAACACATGGTTTCCATGAGTTATACCATTCCAGCGATGAAAATGTGGGTTAAAAAGTAAATAAAAGTATGAGGTTTTTTTTTCCACAGGCCGCAATCACACCATTCTTGAATGTTTCACATCATTGAATACCGCCCTGCATGATCTTGATAACTTCTAAACATGGAGATGTGTTAATTCAGGGATGCATCTGTCTGCTCACAGCATTACTGTGAAATAAACATATTGAGAGCTTGAATCATCATTGAGTAGTTACTTGGTGAAAAGCTCTATTATTCATGTTTTGTAGTGACTATGATTATAGCCTTATATTTTACATGGTCAAAGTATGATTTGATCCGATGTTCTACAATACTGACATCTGTGTAGATATTTTTTTCAAAACTAATGTGTGGTACTGTGCTCTATAATCACCAAGTCTAACGGTTGTATATTGAATAACAATGTTTGTAGTGAAACAAGAACATATTACAACTTTATTCACAATTCCAAAATAACAATGAATGACAGCATTGTCAGAATGAAAGTTACAGGTTGCGCCTGTAACCTGCATCCAACCAGGGGGCTAATTTAAGGGAGGGGGGGGGGTTGTAGGTCTCCTCAAATTTTTTGATTTACTATTATTTTTATTACTGGCCAATCTATCCCCTGTATGAATAAAAGTAATTTTGTTTTCCATTTTTGTTACATGCACATTATTCATACACAGTATTTTTTATACAAGGTATTACATGTCAGAAATAGTTTGATATACACATTACACCTGAAATGGTACTCAGGCATTTCCGGTATGCATGATATGGTGTTTTCAGTCCTAACTATTACACAGATTATGAGTTTCTAATCCCACCCCTCAGTTACTCTCAGCCCATCCCACCTACCTCCATATCTTGATTTCCATGTACAATATATTTCCAATATATATTTTGATCCCTTCCAACATTAGAAAGAAGAGAAATGGTCATTTCCAATGATAGGCAATTCTTGTTATAGTCAAACCAATGCCGCAGCCTCTTGACAACCCTGAAACATATGGATTCTAAAATGGGTGAAATCCTTATATTTCTTGCCACATTTCCCACAGACGTGGGGTTCGGTGACAGAGTGAAGTTTCACTATGTGGGTTTTAAGGTAGGATGCCAGAGCAAAGGTTTTTTCACAGTGATCACAGGTGAACGGCTTCTCTCCGGTGTGCAAGGCCGCATGGACTTTATATGATTCGTGTTGATAGAAACCCTTGCCACATTCGTCACAGGTATAAGTTGGGTCTTCGGTGTGGGTGCGTTCATGTCTCTTGAGCCCACGTTCACCTTTGAAGCCTTTCCCACAGTGGCTGCACACGAATGGCTTGCTGGTCAGGTGCGAAGCTTGATGAATCTTGAGGTAATAAGACCGGATAAAGGTCATTGGGCATTTGTCGCAAGAATACGGCTTGGAATCCGTGTGCGTCTTCTTATGGTCGTTAAGAGTATACTTGGTTTTGAAACACATCTGACATTGAGGGCACTGGAATGCTCTCTCTTCTGAATGAACACTTGCGTGGATTTTCAAATTTTTATTCTCTGCGAAACACTTCCCACATGTGGGACATTGGAATGGCTTCTCTCCCCTATGGACTGATGCTTGGTGCCGTTTGAGCTCAGAAGGGGTCTTGAAACCTTTCCCACACAATTCACAACGGTGAGCTCCTCCTCCACTGTGAGTTAGCTGGTGATTCTTGAGGTATTTCAACTTAACAAAGGTTTTTGGACATTTGTCACACGCATATGAATCTGAATTTGAATTGTGCAACATTGTGTGTTCCTTGAGACCACTTTTACTTTTAAAACACTTCTGACACACGAGGCATCGAAATGGTTTCTCTGTTGAATGAACGCTTGCGTGAGTGTCCAAATAATGCTTTGTTGCAAAGCACTTCCCACATGTTGGACACTCAAGTGGCTTCTCTCTTCTGTGGACCACTGCTTGGTGTATTCTGAGCTTCCAAGCAGTCGGGAAACATTTCCCGCATAATTCACAACAATAAGGTCTCTCTCCTGTGTGAGTCTGTTGATGCAGTTTTAAATTACTTGAATTCTTAAAAACCTTACCGCAGTCCAGACAGTGGTGCTCTTTCCTGGTGGTGGTAGTCTGTTTTTTCTTTATGTTGGGCCTTGGCTTTATGTTGTGAACATATTTGTCATTCGAGGTTTGTCCAGCTTTAGCATTCTCCTCCCATTGGTCATCAGCGTTTTCCTCACTTCCGTCTGATTCTGCCGCTGTGGGTTGCGCTTCTATTCTCTTCTTCTTCCTCCTGGGTCTGGTGGACACCACAGAGTCCCCACCTGGAGTTTGGGGGTCTGTACTTGGGGCCTGATTGTCTGTAGGCCTGCTTACTGGATTTTTGTCTGTAGGCGTGCTTGCTGCCTGTTTGTCTGTAGGCCTGCTTGCTGCCTGTTTGTCTGTAGGCCTGCTTGCTGCCTGTTTGTCTGTAGGCCTGCTTGCTGCCTGTTTGTCTGTAATAGCCACCTGTTTGATAGACTCAATGAGTGAGGAGGAAGGTATTTTAGCTAGAGATATAAATGACTGTTCCAACGCTATGGTTTTAGCTCTGATCGTGGTCTCCTTCTTGACATTTGTAGTGTTGTCAGCCTCACCACTGGGAGTTGGCACGTCAACCTGGGGAAAAAAAAGGGTTGCAATTTTTTGAATTATAACTCAGTCGCAGAGCAGCACCCAAGGGTACAACGGCAGTAGCAGTCAGTCCTGGGATTCAAGGATAATAATAGTAAAAGTCTCATTCTCACAGATAACGTCAACCCCATGTAAACATGTAAAATATAACAAACCTGAAAATCCTCTGCAAACTCTGGTGATAATGGTGCTTCTGTCCATTCCTCCTCTTCCTCTGTCCCTGGGGTTCTTTCCACTGTATTTTCAGGTACTTCCTTACTAACAGTCATCTCCAATAGCTTCATTTTCAGAGATTTAATCTCACTTTGACTCTGGCATATCTCTGAACGCAGTGCTTCAGTGCCTTTAGAGATCAACTGGTTGATTTTGGTGAGAGTCTGTTTCACGAACTGTTTCATCACACATGTCAACTGGACCTAGAATCAGAGAACAGATATACACTTATTTTTCATTCCACAACAACCTTTTTTCAAGCTGTTGATGTTTGTCATCATGGAGCAGGGTTGCCATGTCATCGGTTCTCTTGCCAAATTAGCCTATTTGAAAATCGTGTTGCGGGTTTTGCGTTTTTGGGCTACTTTATATACTGTATATAAGCTTCCTTTTCAGAGATTTAATCCCACTTTGACTCTGGCATATCTCTGAAAGCAGTGCTTCAGTGCCTTTAGAGATCAACTGGTTGATTTTGGTGAGAGTCTGTTTGCTGCCTGTTTGTTGTCTGTAGGCCTGCTTGCTGCCTGTTTGTGATTGTGTAATATATATATAAAAAAAACATAGTGGGGAAAACAAGTATTTGATAACCTGCAAAATCGGCAGTGTTTCCTACTTACAAAGCATGTAGAGGTCTGTAATTTTTTATCATAGGTACACTTCAACTGTGAGAGACGGAATCTAAAACAAAAATCCAGAAAATCACATTGTATGATTTTTAAGTAATGAATTTGCATTTTATTGCATGACATAAGTATTTGATCACCTACCAACCAGTAAGAATTCCGGCTCTCACAGACCTGTTAGTTTTTCTTTAAGAAGCCCTCCTGTTCTCCACTCATTACCTCTAGCAGTTTGTGGTCTTGACATCTGGCACATAATGGCACAATTGCCAGAAAATAGCCAAACGAATTGTGATTCTTGCGCAGAGACTTCGAGATCCTCTGTCCAACTTTCATCACTCAAACTCTACTGTTGGATTTATCTATAGTTATGCACATGTGCAAAGGCGATTTATTTACAATTATAAACTGAGTGGTTTGACACCTGAATGCTGATTGGCTGACAGCCGTGGTATGTCAGACATTTATTTTTACTGGTCTAATTATGTTGGTAACCAGTTTATAATAGCAATAAGGCACTGCGTTGCGTCGTGCATAAGAACTGCCCTTAGTGGTGGTATATTGACCATATACCAAACCCCCTTTGGCCTTAATGCTTAATCATTTCAGTCAAATCAACATCCATTGATGTAAAATGATCTGGCAAATTTGCAGTCTATCACAGTGCAATCCGTTTTGTCACCAAAGCCCCATATACTACCCACCATTGCGATCTGTACGCTCTCGTTGGCTGGCCCTCGCTTCATACTCGTCGCCAAACCCACTGGCTCCATGTCATCTACAAGACCCTGCTAGGTAAAGTCCCCCCTTATCTCAGTTCGCTGGTCACCATAGCATCTCCCACCTGTAGCACACGCTCCAGCAGGTATATCTCTCTAGTCACCCCCAAAACCAATTCTTTCTTTGGCCGCCTCTCCTTCCAGTTCTCTGCTGTCAATGACTGGAACGAACTACAAAAATCTCTGAAACTGGAAACACTTATCTCCCTCACTAGCTTTAAGCACCAACTGTCAGAGCAGCTCACAGATTACTGCACCTGTACATAGCCCACCTATAATTTAGCCCAAACAACTACCTCTTTCCCTACTGTATTTAATTTATTTATTTTGCTCCTTTGCACCCCATTATTTTTATTTCTACTTTGCACATTCTTCCATTGCAAATCTACCATTCCAGTGTTTTACTTGCTATATTGTATTTACTTTGCCACCATGGCCTTTTTTTGCCTTTACCTCCCTTATCTCACCTCATTTGCTCACATCGTATATAGACTTGTTTATACTGTACTATTGACTGTATGTTTGTTTTACTCCATGTGTAACTCTGTGTCGTTGTATGTGTCGAACTGCTTTGCTTTATCTTGGCCAGGTCGCAATTGTAAATGAGAACTTGTTCTCAACTTGCCTACCTGGTTAAATAAAGGTGAAATAAAAAAATAAAAAATAAGGTTGAATTATGTTTTTTTTCTTGCACATATTCAGATTCCTTTATTACATCACGTTAACTCGCTATAACGTTTTTTTTTGTCTTACTTCGATATTTAAATGATAATGCCAGAGAAGCCGGTGTTTGGAGGATATATTGGCACGGGTGTTGTTTCGTCTCGGGCCGGCAAACCGTGCCAATATATCCACCCAAAAACACCAGCTTCGAGGGTATTATCACTTTTTTATATACATGGATGGTTGTTAAGGCATTCATTTTAAAGTCATAGATTTAGCCAGTGGTAACTTGTGGAATAGACACTGGCTGGAATGCAGTTTTAACCAATCAGCATTCAGGATTAGACCCACCCGTTGTATAATAATTTTTAATTCACTCGATAATGTTATTCAATTAAAATAATTTTTATTTCCTGGGAGGGGACTTCATGTGTGGTGAAGAATGGTACATACAAGACACATTACATAACACAAAAACATGTAGGCTACAGTACAATACAACAACAAAAAAACGTATATTAAGGAATTTGATGGATGTTGGCACAAAACTAGAAGCTGCTCTCAGATTTTTTTTTAATGGAGAAAGTGTTTATTGGTTCAAATGTGGCAGCTCTCTTGGCTGCCAGAAAAAAAGACATTGGGCTAGTTTTCCCGGCATGTGGGCGGGTTTTGAGAAATATTAGCACAACCTGGCAACTCTACCCTGGATGCAGTTTCCTTTAGACGGGCCAGCAGCAAAGTAAAAATGGGCTTTATCGTAAAAATGTATGAAAACACAGCATTAGGGTTAGCAGTGTGGTTAATGTTATGTTTAAAATCAGATTTGATGACATTGTGGCTGTGCCAGCTAGTGACCACTCTGCAGTGCTGCCTCCAGTATTTTATTTATTTATTTAACCTTTATTTAAACTACAGTACATGAGTCTTCTCAATAAATGCCAACCTGCACTATCAATAGCAAACTAATTAGCACATACGTTAACAGTTTGAACTTGTAGAAGCAAAGTTAGCCACTTACTTTAACCTCCGACTTGGATTCTCTTTCAAATTCCCCCGTCTCCCCTGCATCAATGTCTGTCCTGTCTTGTGTGGAAAAGACTAAGACCGCCATACATTTCTCAATTTCATCCTCCAACGACGTCATTAATTCATCCATAACAAAGACCAACTCATTATGGTAAGGATCAGGCTGCCACATCTTGTATTTGATAGTTAATTAGCTATCAACCGCTAACGTTAAAATGTTAAGCACAACAACCACAGACCGTTTGACGCCAACGGATGTATTCTTCTACGAGAAGCTTGACATTGCTGTATATTATATTGAAAGGCGCGTTACTGCCACCTGCTGTACTGGATGTTAACACGTAGTCCCTCCTCCAACAGCCTCGTGCGCCCTCTAATGGTCGGTCTTGTAGCACGTTCTCTGCAACTTCGCATCGAAACAACGAAGGAAATAATGCAGTCTTTCGCTGTAAAGGTGTTTTCTTCATAGCACACATTCGGGGAAAATTATTTCCATAAAATAATGTGATATCTCAATGCACCGCAACGAATAATGTCCCATTCGGTGAGCAAGGCATCTATTCCTGTCGAGTCATCATAATGACTTGGATTTGCAATATCCAGCTGACTCACACACTGCAATCATTGATTGCTCTCTATTTTAATGTCTACGTATTAAGGAACAGTATCATTGAAGCATAATGTATGCCTTATATAGCGATGCCTGTCTTGATGCTGAATGAACCAGACACTGGTTCCACGCGTTTCCCTTTCTAAGAGGTAAGTATATACCGCCACCTGTTGTGCACTACTAGATAGTGCAATGACCTTGCTAAAGGGTCTGTAGACCGTGCTTTCCTGATGAAGTCACATGGTCATGTGAAAACTCCTGGTCCTAACCACAAGCTACAGGGGCCACAACTGGGGCCTGTTCAGAGAGATGTTGTTACAGAAAGTTACATTCAGAAACATGTTGTGTAGAACAGATATGATTGGTTGTTAGAATAAGGAATCGTGTCAGCTTTATTCATTCTATAGGCAACTGTCAGAATGTTTCACATCATTGACTACAGCCCTGCATGATCTCGATGACTTCTAAACACGGAGATGTGTTACTTCAGGGAGGGTGTCAAGTCTGCTTACAGTATTACTGTGAAATAAACCTATTGGGGGCTTGAGTCATCATTGAGTAGTTACTGGGTGAAAGTCTCTTATTCATGTTTTGTAGTGGCTATCATTATAGCCTTATATTTTACATGTTCAACATATGATTTTGTTCAGATGTTCATCTATTGAACAATACTGACATCTGTCTAAACAAATGACTTAAAAACAAATGTGTAGTACTGCGCTCTATCATAGCCAAGTCTAAAGGTTGTATATTGATTAACAAGGAAACATGCATGTTTGTAGTGAAACAAGAACATTAGAACTTTAATCACAATTCCAAAATAACAATGACTGACAAAGCATTGTCAGAATGAAAGTTTAACCTGCATCCAACCAGAGGTGCAATTTAAGAGTTATAGATCCCCTGGTATGATTTTATTACTGGCCAAGTCTGTAGACATAAAAAAAACAATCTATTCAAAACAAATGTTATTGGTACTGTGCAAGGAAACATGCATGTTTGTAGTGAAAACATAACATATTACACCTTATAACAACAATAAGTCGTCAAACCAACGCTGCAGCCTCCTCTTGACAACCCTGAAACATATGGATTCTGAAATGGGTGAAATCCTTATATTTCCTGCCACATTTCCCACAGACGTGGGGTTTGGTGACAGAGTGATGATTTGCGATGTGGGTTTTAAGGTAGGACGCCAGAGCAAAGGTTTTACTGCAGTAATCACAGGTGAACGGCTTCTCTCCGGTGTGCAAGGCCGCATGGACTTGAAACGATTCGTGTTGATAGAAACCCTTGCCACATTCGTCACAGGTATAAGTTGGGTCTTCGGTGTGGGTGCGTTCGTGTCCCTTGAGCCCACGTTCACCTTTGAAGCCTTTCCCACAGTGGCTGCACACGAATGGCTTGCTGGTCAGGTGCGAGATCTCATGCCTTCTGAGGTAATGTGACCGGATAAAGGTCATTGGGCATTTGTCGCAAGAATACGGCTTGGAATCCGTGTGCGTCTTCTTATGGGCATTAAGAGTATACTTGGTTTTGAAACACATCTGACATTGAGGGCACTGGAATGCTCTCTCCCCTGAATGAACACTTGTGTGAATTTTCAAATTTGTCTTTGTTGCGAAGCATTTCCCACATGTGGGACATTGGAATGGCTTCTCTCCCCTATGGACTGATGCTTGGTGTTGTTTGAGCTGAGAAGGAGTCTTGAAACCTTTCCCACACAATTCACAACGGTGAGATCCTCCTCCACTGTGAGTTAGCTGGTGATTCTTGAGGTATTTCAACTTAACAAAGGTTTTTGGACATTTGTCACACGCATATGAATCTGAATTTGAATTGTGCATCGTTGTGTGTTCCTTGAAGCCCTTTTTACTTTTAAAACACTTCTGACACACGAGGCATCGGAACGGTTTCTCTGTTGAATGAACGCTTGCGTGAGTGTCCAAATAACTCTTTGTTGCAAAGCACTTCCCACATGTTGGACACTCAAGTGGCTTCTCTCTTCTGTGGACCACTGCTTGGTGTATTCTGAGCTTCCAAGCAGTCGGGAAACATTTCCCGCATAATTCACAACAATAAGGTCTCTCTCCTGTGTGAGTCTGTTGATGCAGTTTTAAATTACTTGAATTCTTAAAAACCTTACCGCAGTCCAGACAGTGGTGCTCTTTCCTGGTGGTGGTAGTCTGTTTTTTCTTTATGTTGGGCCTTGGCTTTATGTTGTGAACATATTTGTCATTCGAGGTTTGTCCAGCTTTAGCATTCTCCTCCCATTGGTCATCAGCGTTTTCCTCACTTCCGTCTGATTCTGCCGCTGTGGGTTGCGCTTCTATTCTCGTCTTCTTCCTCCTGGGTCTGGTGGACACCACAGAGTCCCCACCTGGAGTTTGGGGGTCTGTACTTGGGGCCTGATTGTCTGTAGGCCTGCTTACTGGATTTTTGTCTGTAGGCGTGCTTGCTGCCTGTTTGTCTGTAGGCCTGCTTGCTGCCTGTTTGTCTGTAGGCCTGCTTGCTGCCTGTTTGTCTGTAGGCCTGCTTGCTGCCTGTTTGTCTGTAGGCCTGCTCGCTGCCTGTTTGTCTGTAGGCCTGCTTGCTGCCTGTTTGTCTGTAATAGCCACCTGTTTGATAGACTCAATGAGTGAGGAGGAAGGTATTTTAGCTAGAGATATAAATGACTGTTCCAACGCTATGGTTTTAGCTCTGATCGTGGTCTCCTTCTTGACATTTGTAGTGTTGTCAGCCTCACCACTGGGAGTTGGCACGTCAACCTGGGGGGAAAAAAGCATTGCAATTTTTTAGAATGTAACTCAGTAGCAGAGCAGCGCCCAAGGGTACAACGGCAGTACCAGGATTTATTTAACAAGGCAAGTCAGTTAAGAAAAAAATCTTATTTTCAATGACAATTGAACTGGTTAACTGCCTTATTCAGGGGCAGAACAAACGATTTTTACCTTTACCTTGTCAGCTCAGGGATTTGATCTTGCAACCTTCTGGTTACTAGTCCAATGCTCTAACCACTAGGCTACCTGCCACCCAGGATAATAATAGTAAAAGTCTCATTCTCACAGATAACGTCAACACCATGGTCGGACTGCACATTTCTTGTAAACATGTCAAATATAACAAACCTTAAAATCCTCTGCAAACTCTGGTGATAATGATCCTTCTGTCCATTCCTCCTCTTCCTCTGTCCCTGGGGTTCTTTCCACTGTATTTTCAGGTACTTCCTTACTAACAGTCATCTCCAATAGCTTCATTTTCAGAGATTTCATCTCACTTTGACTCTGGCATATCTCTGAACGCAGTGCTTCAGTGCCTTTAGAGATCAACTGGTTGATTTTGGCGTGAGTCTGTTTCACGAACTTTTTCATCACACATGTCAACACGACCTACAATAAGAGAACAGGATACTTATGATTAACACGGAAGATAACATTTCGTATTTGTAGAAGTAAAGTCGGCCACTTACTTTTAGCAACTTGGATTCTCTTTCAATTTCCCCTGTCTCTCCTGCATCAATGTCTGTGCTGTATTGTGTTGAGGAGACCGACAACGCCATACATTTGCAAATTTCCTCCTCCAACGACATGATTAATTCATCCATAATAGAGACCAACTCATTGTGGAAAGGATCGGGCTGCCACATCTTGAATTTGGTAGTTAATTATGAACCGCTATGTTACATTTTTAACAAAAAAACGGATGAAATTGAACACACAGATATTTCAACGACAGTACAGTAGATATATCCTTCTGCCAGCTTGACATGACAGAGAAAGGTGCGTTACTGCCACCTGCTGTACTGGATGTCAAAACTTAGTCCCTCCTCCAACAGCCTCATGCGCCCTCTAGTGGTCCATCTTTATTTTTTGTAATTTAGCAGACGCCATTAACCAGAGCGATTTACAGGAGCAATTAGGGTTAAGTGCTTTGCTCAAGGATACTTAAAATAACAAATTTAATAAAAAATGATATTTTTTTCACCTAGTCAGCTCATGGATTTGAACCAGCAACCTTTTGGTTACTGGCCAAACGCTCTTAACTGCTAGGCCACCATCTTGTTACATGAGCCCTGCAAATTTTCCATCAAAACATTGAAGAAAATAGAGTAGTGGAGGTGTCATATAACACCTATCGGTCCAACAGGGAAATGGTTCCAATAATTTTTAAACCATTCATTTTTCCCATAGAGAATTTTAGAAACACTTAAAATAAGGGATGTGTTTCGTGTAGGCTTATGTTTTGGTAACCATGTAATCTCTCTCGGACAAGGTGACTTTTATTAATATATTCTGTTCTATTTACTCTGGATTCTAAAATGTTAATTAGTATCGAAGTAGACATCATCCCTGCAAGTTCATGCACATCTTCTCCAGCTGACACCTTTGCTAACAGGTATTGTGTCAATTGAAAACTTTCACAAGACAGTTCACAGAATTGTCAATTTAATGAAATGTAGCCAATTTATTTATTACTACATGTAGCTAACATTAGATAGCTAATGCCGAGATGCTTACCTTTGCCTCGTTTTGTCAGTCTCGTTCAGGTCATCATGGCTTTTGTAGCCACATTAGCAGCTAATTAGCATTTCATTTTTGAGGGTAAATACAAAAGTCACCATGTCCTAGAGAGATTTACATGGTTATCAAAACGTCACACCAGGGTAAGCCTACACGAAACACAGCCCTTAATTTGAAGTGTTTCTAAAATCCCCTATTAGAATAATGATTGGATCTATTTCCTTGTTTGACCGCTATGTTTTATAGGTAATATGATTCATACTGTGGTACTATATAATGGAGTCTTTCACTGTAAAAATCTTTTCTTCATAAGCACAATTTTGGGCAAAATTGTTTCCATTAAATAATGTGATATTTCAATACACAGCAACTGATAATGTCCCATTCAGTGACCAAGGCATCTACCCCTGTCGAGTCATCATAATGACTTGGATTTGCAATATCCAGCTGACTCACACACTGCAATCATTGATTGCTCTCTATTTTAATAATTATGCATTATTAATGAACAGTGTCATTGTAACATAATGCATGCCTTATATAGTGCTACCTGTCTGGATGCTGAATGAACCAGAAACTGTAAGTTATCTGTGTTTGAAATTCCCAGTGGTGTAATGTACAGATCCGCCCCTTTCTTTCCAATTTTCGCTTAAGTAAAAATTATTTAAAGTACTTTAAAGTATTTTGGAGGGGTATCTGTACTTTACTTTACTATTTATATTTTTTGACAATTATTACTTTTACTTCACTACATTCCGAAAGAAAATTATGTACTTTTTATTCCATACATTTTCCCTGACACCCAAAAGTACTCGTTACATTTTGAATTCTTAGCAGGACAGAAAATGGGCCAATTCGCTTATCAAGAGAACATTCCTGGTCATCTTTACTGCCACTGTTCTGGCGGACTCACTAACACAAATGCTTTGTTTTTAAATTCTGTCTGAGTGTTAGAGTGAGACCCTGGCTATCCGCAAATACAAATAAATAAAATAAAATTGTGCCTTCTGGTTTAATATAAGGATTTTTTTTTTTTTTATTGTAAAAACTTTTGATACTTAAGTATATTTTAGCAACTACATTTAATTTGGATACTTAAGTATATTTAAAACAAAATACTTTTAGACCTTTACTCAAGTAGTATTTTACTGGGTGACTTTCACTTTTACTTGAGTCATTTTCTATTAAGGTATCTTTACTTTTACTCAAGTATGTTAATTTTTTTGTACTTTTTTCACCCATGGAAATTCCTAGTTTCAAAGCGTTTATATTAAGTTTATTTTTTATTTTATTTTATTTTATTTTACCTTTATTTAACCAGGTAGGCAAGTTGAGAACAAGTTCTCATTTACAATTGCGACCTGGCCAAGATAAAGCAAAGCAGTTCGACAGATACAACAACACAGAGTTACACATGGAGTAAAACAAACATACAGTCAATAATAAAGTATAAACAAGTCTATATACAATGTGAGCAAATGAGGTGAGATAAGGGAGGTAAAGGCAAAAAAGGCCTTGGTGGCAAGGTAAATACAATATAGCAAGTAAAACACTGGAATGGTAGTTTTGCAATGGAAGAATGTGCAAAGTAGAAATAAAAATAATGGGGTGCAAAGGAGCAGAATAAATAAATAAATTAAATACAGTTGGGAAAGAGGTAGTTGATAGGGCTAAATTATATGTGGGCTATGTACAGGTGCAGTAATCTGTGAGCTGCTCTGACAGTTGGTGCTTAAAGCTAGTGAGGGAGATAAGTGTTTCCAGTTTCAGAGATTTTTGTAGTTCGTTCCAGTCATTGGCAGCAGAGAACTGGAAAGAGAGGCGGCCAAAGAAAGAATTGGTTTTGGGGGTGACTAGAGAGATATACCTGCTGGAGCGTGTGCTACAGGTGGGAGATGCTATGGTGACCAGCGAGCTGAGATAAGGGGGGACTTTACCTAGCAGGGTCTTGTAGATGACATGGAGCCAGTGGGTTTGGCGACGAGTATGAAGCGAGGGCCAGCCAACGAGAGCGTACAGGTCGCAATGGTGGGTAGTGTATGGGGCTTTGGTGACAAAACGGATTGCACTGTGATAGACTGCATCCAGTTTGTTGAGTAGGGTATTGGAGGCTATTTTGTAAATTACATCGCCAAAGTCGAGGATTGGTAGGATGGTCAGTTTTACAAGGGTATGTTTGGCAGCATGAGTGAAGGATGCTTTGTTGCGAAATAGGAAGCCAATTCTAGATTTAACTTTGGATTGGAGATGTTTGATATGGGTCTGGAAGGAGAGTTTACAGTCTAACCAGACACCTAAGTATTTGTAGTTGTCCACGTATTCTAAGTCAGAGCCGTCCAGAGTAGTGATGTTGGACAGGCGGGTAGGTGCAGGTAGTGATCGGTTGAAGAGCATGCATTTAGTTTTACTTGTATTTAAGAGCAGTTGGAGGCCACGGAAGGAGAGTTGTATGGCATTGAAGCTTGCCTGGAGGGTTGTTAACACAGTGTCCAAAGAAGGGCCGGAAGTATACAGAATGGTGTCGTCTGCGTAGAGGTGGATCAGAGACTCACCAGCAGCAAGAGCGACCTCATTGATGTATACAGAGAAGAGAGTCGGTCCAAGAATTGAACCCTGTGGCACCCCCATAGAGACTGCCAGAGGTCCGGACAACAGACCCTCAGATTTGACACACTGAACTCTATCAGAGAAGTAGTTGGTGAACCAGGTGAGGCAATCATTTGAGAAACCAAGGCTGTTGAGTCTGCCGATGAGGATGTGGTGATTGACAGAGTCGAAAGCCTTGGCCAGATCAATGAATACGGCTGCACAGTAATGAAAAAAAAAAAGTTGTGGTATATGGTAGACGTATGCATATAAATCAAGGCCCATTCTCGGAAATCAGTGACAATTGTTCTGTTGATTGATTGGATTGATTCTGGAGAGAAAGCGCGCTACCACACTTGCATATAGCAATTTTGCTCGCTTGACCTTATGCAGTTCACCTTTAAAAAAGTGGGCGTGTATTTCGAATTGCTTGCAAAAGAAAAACGGAGCTTTATATTGTCGCAAACCCGTGTGTCGCGAAGCAAGCCGCCCGTGTGAAGATGGCGGCTGAGCTGCACCCGTGTAGCGGAAAGCTAATCGGACTGTCGAATTCGAACCGAACCGCTCAGCGGAACCAACCAGTCCAGGAGTTTAACCACGGGTTGGTTCTAAGCAGAGAGCCGCTGAAAGACCGTGATGTATTCACCGTCCGTATTGACAAGAAGGTAAATAGAACTGTCACTTTCGGAAGGGGGAGAGTGCAGCTAACGCGTTAGTGCCAGTGGGGACCGGGTCTCTTGTCCGCAGTGGTGCTTGGGCGTGCGCTGTATGACAATCAAGCAGTACGGGATTTACAGCTATAATTTTAGTTAAATCCTGTCCAAAATGCACTAACATGTTTTTTTTAATGTTCTATTGACAACTTAAAGTGTTTACCATAATTAGCGAGTTAGCATGGGGTGGAGTTTGTGTGGTCCCGTTAATGTTTTTGAAGGTGGCTAGCTACGTTATGCTTGTTAGCCATCTAAACTAGCTATCTTTGCTACCGATTGCCAGTCTAGCTCTACAGTAGTTATCTGAGTTATAGCTAACGTTAGCCGTACTAGCGAGCTTTTTTTTGTGTGTTGATCGAACCAGTAGGTGCATCGCTGTCAACACGATAGGTTAACGTTAGCTAGTAGCAAGCCGTTGAAAACTAGCTAACTAGTTAGTTAGACTAGTTAAGTCAATTGCCTATTATTACCACGACCAACATTGAGCCAGGTAGGTTCAGTTGAATAGAAAACTTAGCTCGTTTAACGTTAGCCATGATTTTACTTGGTTGACATGCAAGGTATAGCTAACGTTAGCTAGGTAGGTCATTTTTGACAGCATCACTCCAACTAGCTAAGCTAGCCACAGTCACTTGGTTGACAGCATCATTCCAGTTGGTGACATGTCCAGCTAGTACTAGCTAGTAGTCAGAGGACGTCTACCTAATAACATCTAGACGAGAGAAGCCTACTGGTTGATTCAAGTTAACCTGTCTGCCAGGTAGCCCCTATGTCACTACTGTGGTCTTGACAATGGATGCATACAGTAGAACCCCATTTAATATGTTCTTGGTGGTTTTGTTAAGCAAAAGACGGTGGGTAAAGGGCAAAGCAGATCTCAGTATTATCCTAGTTGGTGCACCACAGCTCTTTGGTCAGATAATTTACAAATGTTGACAAAAACAACTGACCGGTCTGTGTCAGTGGCTAGGGGAAAACCTCTCCCTATTCTGCACAGGCTTATTCCTGAAAAACATAGCTGTAGTTTCTATGTGATGCACATTGTTTTGAGCCCTAATCTATCATCATGTAGTCTTAGGCTAAGGGTTAGTTACTGTTAAAGGTCTACCTGCCTGTGCAGCATTTAGATTCCTTATCTCCATGCCGACCGCAGCAACTAGTTTGCCTGTTATCCAATTATAATGTCAGATAGCCGGCCTGTTGCCATGATTACTGGTCTGCTGGCCTGATGGTTTGTCAACAACATAGCAGCAGTCATTGTCCCTCTCAAACCTGTGTGGGTTGTTGGCAGAGGGCAATAGTACTGTTTCCTCCAATGCCTTGGTGTCAACTGGGGTGGCACACAGCTCAGTGAACACAGAGGGCAACCGAACATATGTTCCGTATCTTTAATCAGCGAGAAAGAATCCGTCAAATAAAAAAAGAGACGCTTACTGTAGCAGTTTTGCACAGAAAGATCCATACAGCTATGGAGCCTCCATCCGACGAAACTACACTCCTGCCACACTTCCTAAGTGACGCTTACGTTCAGAGCCAGATGGCTATTTAGTGCAGGTGGTTGCCTCTTGTTTTTCGTAAAGAAGCATTTTAACATGGAGATATGGCCGTGTGAGGACACTAACCCTATCAAGGTGTGTATCACTATCAATTTAACCTTTTTGTTCTTTCGCTGATATGAAAGATACGATCCTAATGCTTCCAATACCTTACCACAAGGTAATGTTCAGATTGAGTGTCGGGGCTCTTAACAAAACACCCCCGTGCAGAATACATTTTTAATCAAATCAAATGTATTTATATAGCCTTTCGTACATCAGCTGATATCTCAAAGTGCTGTACAGAATCCCAGCCTAAAACCCCAAACAGCATGCAATGCAGGTGTAGAAGCACGGTGGCTCGGAAAAACTCCCTAGAAAGGCCAAAACCTAGGAAGAAACCTAGAGGTACCAGGCTATGAGGGGTGGCCAGTGCTCTTCTGGCTGTGCCGGGTGGAGATTATAACAGAACATGGCCTAGATGTTCAAATGTTCATAAATGACCAGCATGGTCAAATAATAATAATCACAGTAGTTGTCGAGGGTGCAGCAAGTCAGCCCCTCACGAGTAAAGTTGGCTTTTCATAGCCATATCTCTACCGCGCCTGCTGTCTCTAGAGAGTTGAAAACGGCATGTCTGGGACAGGTAGCACGTCCGGTGAACAGGTCAGGATTCCATAGCCGCAGGCAGAGCAGTTGAAACTGGAGCAGCAGCACGGCCAGGTGGACTGGGGACAGCAAGGAGTCATCATGCCAGGTAGTCCTGAGGCATGGTCCTAGGACTCAGGTTCTCCGAGAGAGAGAATTAGAGAGGGCATACTTAAATTCACACAGGACACAGGATAAGACAGGAGAAGTACTCCAGATATAACAAACTGACCCTAGCCCCCCCCAACACATAAACTACTGCAGCATAAATACTGGAGGCTGAGACAGGAGGGGTTGGGAGACACTTGTCCCCATCCGATGATACCCCCGGACAGGACCAAACAGGAAGGATATAACCCCACCCACTTTGCCAAAGCACAGCCCCCACACCACTAGAGGGATATCTTCAACCACCAACTTAGGACCAACCAACGAGTATAGCCCACAAAGATCTCCACCACGGCACAACCCAAGGGGGCGCGCCAACTCAGACAGGGAGATCACATCAGTGACTCAACCCACCAAGTCACGCACCCCTCCTAGGGACGGCATGAAAGAGCACCAGTAAGCCAGTGACTCAGCCCCTGTAATGGGGTTAGAGGCAGAGAATCCCAGTGGAAAGAGGGGAACCGGACAGGCAGAGACAGCAAGGGCGGTTCGTTGCTCCAGAGCCTTTCCGCTCACCTTCACACTCCTGGGCCAGACTACACTCAATCATATGACCCACTGAAGAGATGAGTCTTCAATAAAGACTTAAAGGTTGAGACCGAGTTTGCGTCTCTGACATGGGTAGGCAGACCATTCCATAAAAATTGAGCTCTATAGGAGAAAGCCCTGCCTCCAGCTGTTTGCTTAGAAATTCTAGGGATAGTTAGGAGGCCTGCATCTTGTGACCGTAGCGTAAGTGTAGGTATGTACGGCAGGACCAAATCAGAGAGATTGGTAGGACCAAGCCCATGTAATTCTTTGTAGGTTAGCAGTAAAAGCTTGAAATCAACCCTTGCCTTGACAGGAAGCAAATGTAGGGAGGCTAGCACTGGAGTAATATGATCAAATTTCTTGGTTCTAGTCAGGATTCTAGCAGCCGTATTTAGCTCTAACTGAAGTTTTATTTAGTGCTTTATCCGGGTAGCCTGAAAGTAGAGTATTGCAGTAGTCTAACCTAGAAGTAACAAAAGCATGGATTCATTTTTCTGCATCATTTTTGGACAAAGTTTCTGAATTTTGCAATGTTACGTAGATGGAAAAAAAGCTGTCCTTGAAACAGTCTTGATATGTTCGTCAAAAGAGAGATCAGGGTCCAGAGTAACGCAGAGGTCCTTCACAGTTTTATTTGAGACGACTGTACAACCATCAAGATTAATTGTCAAATTCAACAGAAGATCTCTTTTTTTCTTGGGACCTAGAACAAGCATCTCTGTTTTGGCTGAGTTTAAAAGTAGAAAGTTTGCAGCCATCCACTTCCTTATTTCTGAAACACAGATCTCTAGCGAGGGCATTTTTGGGGTTTCACCATGTTTCATTGAAATGTACATAGCAGTGAAAGATAGCAGTGCATAGCAGTGAAAGTTAACATTATGTTTTCGAATGACATCCCCAAGAGGTAAAATTAAATAGTGAAAACAATAGTGGTCCTAAAACGGAACCTTGAGGAACACCGAAATTTACAGTTGATTTGTCAGAGGACAAACCATTCAAAGAGACAAACTGATATCTTTCCGACAGATAAGATCTAAACCAGGCCAGAACTTGTCCGTGTAGACCAATTTGGGTTTCCAATCTCTCCAAAAGAATGTGGTGATCGATTAGTATCAAAAGCAGCACTAAGGTCTAGGAGCACGAGGACAGATGCAGAGCCTCGGTCTGACGCCATTAAAAGGTCATTTACCACCTTCACAAGTGCAGTCTCAGTGCTATGATGGGGTCTAAAACCAGACTGAAGCAATTTGTGTACCTTGTTTGTCTTCAGGAAGGCAGTGAGTTGCTGTGCAACCGCCTTTTCAAAAGATTTTGAGAGGAATGGAAGATTCGATATAGGCCGATAGTTTTTTTATTTTATTTTCTGGGTCAAGGTTTGGCTTTTTCAAGAGAGGCTTTATTACTGCCACTTTTAGTGAGTTTGGTACACATCCGGTGGATAGAGAGCCGGAAGTAGCTCTTTCAGTAGTTTAGTTGGAATGGGGTCCAGTATGCAGCTTGAAGGTTTAGAGGCCATGATTATTTTCATCATTGTGTCAAGAGATATAGTACTAAAACACTTGAGTGTCTCTCTTGATCCTAGGTCCTGGCAGAGATGTGCAGACTCAGGACAACTGAGCTTTGAAGGAATACGCAGATTTAAAGAGGAGTCCGTGATTTTGCTTTCTAACAATCATGATCTTTTCCTCAAAGAAGTTCATGAATTTATCACTGCTGAAGTGAAAGCCATCCTCTCTTGGGGAATGCTGCTTTTTAGTTAGCTTTGCGACAGTATCAAAAATAAATTTAGGATTGTTCTTATTTCCCTCAATTGAGTTGGAGAAATAGGATGATCGAGCAGCAGTGAGGGCTCTTTGATATTGCACAGTACTGTCTTTCCAAGCTAGTCGGAAGACTTCAAGTTTGGTGTGGCGCCATTTCCGTTCCAATTTCCTGGAAGCTTGCTTCAGAGCTCGGGTATTTTCTGTATACCAGGGAGCTAGTTTCTTATGAGAAATGTTTTTAGGGGTGCAACTGCATCTAGGGTATTGCGCAAGGTTAAATTGAGTTCCTCAGTTAGGTGGTTAACTGATTTTTGTCCTCTGATGTCCTTGGGTAGGCAGAGGGGGTCTGGAAGGGCATCAAGGAATCTTTGTGTTGTCTGTTAATTTATAGCACAACTTTTGATGCTCCTTGGTTGGGGTCTGAGCAGATTATTTGTTGCAATTGCAATAAAATGGTGGTCCGTTAGTCCAGGATTATGAGGAAAAACATTAAGATCCACAACATTTATTCCATTTAATCCAATGACTGTTATGTGTAATGGAACAGATCACTAGCTAGCTACATTGATACCGAACTCGCACATGAAAAGCATAGCTAACTAGACAGATAGCATTAACCGATTAGGCCTTACCCGATATGTCTTCACTGACTATAGTTTCATGGGTAGTATCATCACATGTATCGAAGCTATAATGTATCCATATCTGTAATTGCATGAGGGATATCAATATCTGTATTAGTGCAACAAACATGGCATTGTTGCTACAGTAATGCTTGTAGAGAATTCACATTGATTGAGTTTGCTCTTGTGTTTTGTCCAAATGCACGAAAACCAAGCTGGTAGATTCATATATGCAATGCATTTTCACGCTTCATATCCAAATCATCTACAGTACCAGTCAAAAGTTTGGACACACCTACTCATTCAAGGGTTTTTCTTTATTTTTACTATTTTCTACATTGTAGAATAATAGTGAAGACATCAACTATGAAATAACACACAGGGAATCATGTAGGAGCCAAAAAAAGTGTTAAACAAATCTAAATATATTTGAGATTCTTCAAAGTAGCCACTCTTTGCCTTGATGACTGCTTTGCACACTCTTGGCATTCTCTCAACCAGCTTCACCTCGAATGCCGTTCCAACAGTCTTGAAGGAGTTCCCATATATGCTGAGCACTTGTTGGCTGCTTTTCCTTCACTGCGGTCAGACTCATCCCAAACCATCTCAATTGGGTTGAGGTTGGGTGATTGTGGAGGCCAGGTCATCTGATGCAGCACTCCATCACTCTCCTCCTTAGTCAAATAGCCTGGAGGTGTGTTGTCCTGTTGAAAAACAAATTATAGTCCCACTAAGCGCAAACCAGTGTTGTAATTTCTAACAATTTCACAACAATACACACATTTAAATAATGGAATTAAGAATGTATAAATATATATGGACGAGCAATGTCAGAGCAGCATAGACTAAGACACAGTAGAATAGAATCACACCACCTCCTCCATGCTTCACGGTGGGAACCACATATGCGGAGATCATCCGTTCACCTACTCTGCGTCTCAAAGACACGGTGGTTGCAACCAAAAATCTCAAACTTTAGACCAAAGGACAGATTTCCATCGGTCTAATGTCCATTGCTTGTGTTTCTTGGTCCAAGCAGTCTTTTCTTCTTATTGGTGTTTAGTAGTGGTTTCTTTGCAGTAATTTGACCATGAAGGCCTGATTCACGTAGTCGCCTCTGAACAGTTGAGGTTGAGATGTCTGTTACTTGAACTCTGAAGCATTTATTTGGGCTGGTAACTCTAATGAATTTATCCTTTGCAGCAGAGGTGACTCTGGGTCTTCCTTTCCTGTGGTGGTCCTCATGAGAGACAGTTTCATCATAGCGCTTGATGGTTTTTGCTACTGCACTTGAAGAAACATTCAAAGTTCTTGAAATGTTCCGTATTGACTGACCTTCATGTCTTAAAGTAATGATGGACTGTCATTTCTCTTTGCTTATTTGAGCTGTTCTTGCCATATGTACTTTTACCAAATAGGGTTATCTTCTGTATACCACCCCTACCTTGTCACAACACAACTGATTGGCTCAAACACATTAAGAAGGAAATAAATTCCACAAACCTTGAACAAGGAACACCTGTTAATTGAAATGCGTTCCAGTTGACTACCTCATGAAGCTGGTTGAGATAATGCCAGGAGTGTGCAAAGCTGTCAAGGCAAAGGGTGGCTACTTTGAAGAATCTCATATTTGGATTTGTTTAACACTTTTGAGGGGGGGTTACAACGTGCTTCCACATGTTATTTCATGGGTTAGTCTTGTTAGTCTTCACTATTATTCTAAAATGTAGAAAATAATGAAAAACCATTGAATGAGTAGGTGTCCAAACTTTTGACTGGTACCTTTTTTATAAGTAACATCATTGTGCAACTCAATCAACTTTTAAATTCTTTAGGATGATTTAGATGTGAAAATGCCAATGTAGGACCATTAACTTGCACTGGATATCTGACACAAATGCTAAAAAGTTAGCATTTGAAACAGTGGTTAGGTAAACAATCAAAGCATGGGTTGCTGTCATACCTGGTCCATGGACAGCTTACAGGGTAAGAAAACCACAAATTAAGTTGGGTGAACTATCCCTTTAATTAACCATTTTGGGGGGTCCTTTAAAAAAATGATCACCTAATCGTAGGAACCGCACCATCTAGTGGTTAGAACTTGGTAATATCAGGATGTAGGATGGGACATAAACCCAACTAGTTTCACTGAACAGGAAAACATTTTTCAAATTCACTGAGAATTCATTAAATAGGATGAAGAAACAATACTCCGAGCTGCAGCTCCGTACTGTTCAAACGGAACTGATGCTATATACTCGGTGGTGTGGGGGGTCCGTGGGTGGCTTTTGACTTTCTTTTGTGTTCCTCATGTTAGAAAAAAGTTTGTTAAAATCGGATGTTAGATACTATATTGAATGTTATATGAATTCTAGACATTTAAAATGTCCAATTTGGGTGCAATCAATTAGTTTAATCAATGAGTTTATTTTCTCAGCTCAAATTTATATTCAACAATCATTTAGCAGGAATGCTAATATCTGTTTGTTCTGAAATTGTTGGTTACAATCTGAGATGGTGAATGTCAACCCTCTTTGTTGTGTTTTGAGGTGGAACGACCCATCAGTTTGCTCTGGGTGGAATATTATGGTGTTGGTAATGTTGACGGTAGAGTAAATGCGGGACAGTTTGGTAAACACTAGTATGTGCCTGCCTAACTCTCCACCGATTGCTGTCTTTGTAGTGTGTCTGTCAAAGATGAGGAGCTGCAGTGGATTGTTCACAGATCTGTTTCTGTGTTTGTGTACGCGTTCGTTTGCAGATGTGTGTTTTCAAGTTTTGTTCGTCGTTTGTACGGGATATGTATGGTCTACATCACATCGTCCAATGAAATGCAGTTCCTTGGACGATGTATACCATGCGTGCATATGATTAGAAAGAGAGCGAGATGGATATGAGTGTTTGTGTTTGATTGTATGTGTATGAGAGAGACTGAGAGAGGGCCAAGATTGCAACATTTTGAATTTACACATCTTACATACTGTGTTGTGTTTAGAGATGGACTTGGTTGGTCCATGTAAGTGGATGATGGAAGATAACTTTGTCTTTCCACCATATCGATCCTATTAAATTACTAGAGGGGATCATCAACTATATTCAGCCTCAGTTAGATTTTATTCTTGAGTGGGTGGTCAGGGGGCAGGAATATATTTACAAATGTGTACTTCAAATTGACTGCAAGAAGCCTAAACACATATAGTATTTGACTAAAACATAATCATTTCCAACCTTGCTTACATTTGTACGCGATTAAATATATCTCGCTATTATGCGTGGGAATACTTTGGAACAGTGCTGGTGTTTTTAGTCTTTTATGTCCAACAGAGAACTTTGGGAGCCAAATAAAATCACTGTGCGGGCCACCAGTTGGGGAACCTTGGACTATGTCATAAACCCTCAAACTTCCAGAAAGGGGTGAAAATGGCAGCCATTTTGTTTAGGGACAAATCTAAACCAGTCTAATTGGAATGAATGGCAGTAGAGGCATAATCCTGATTTTACCTATGCAGGACATTAAAGGCATGTGATGTATGAGAGATTGTGTAATTGAATTTTCAACATAAAAATATTGTCATATAAATAGTTTATATGGGTTTTATACCAATTGTCTGTAGAAATATCATCTAAAATATATGTAAACAGACAGTCTTAGTTTTATTGGAAAGCTTTGAGTGCTATTATGAGACAATAAAAGTACTTAGACGAGTTGTTAATGCAATATCATCAACTGATTTCAGCCAGTGTATGGCTGGGTATTGACTGCATTGTTTGAATGGCACATTGGCAGTTTAGACACATTTATGGAATCATTCGTGTTCCTGAGTGGCGCAGGGGTCTAAGACGCTGCTTCTCAGTGGAAGAGGCGTCACTGCAGTACCAGGTTTGAATCCAGGCTGCATCACATCCGGCCGTGATTGGGAGTCCCATAGGGCGACACAGAATTGGCCCAGTGTCGTCCGGGGTAGGCCATCATTGTAAATAAGAATTTGTTCTTAACTGACTTGCCAAGTTAAATAAAGGTTAAAGATTTTATTTTAAGTCCTCTAAAACTGTCTGGCTAGCTAACAAACATACAGTGCAGATACACTATGTATACAAAGTATGTGGACACTCCTTCAGATTAGTGGATTCGGCTATCTCAGCCACACTCGTTGCTGACAGTGTGTATAAAATAGAGCACACAGCCATGCAATGTCCATAGACAAACATTGGCAGTAGAATAGCCTTACTAAAGAGAATAGTGACTCTTTAAACGTGGCACCGACATAGGATGCCATCTTTCCAACAAGTACATTCATCAAATTTCTTCCCTGCTATAACTGCCCTGGTCAACTGTAAGTGCTGTTATTGTGAAGTGAATACTTCTAGGAGCAACAACGGCTCAGACGCAGTGGTAGGCCACACAAGTTCACAGAACAAGACCTCTGAGTGCTGAAACGTGTAGCAATCATCTGTCCTCGGTTGCAACACTCACTACCAAGTTCCACACTTCCTCTGGAAGCAACGTCAGCACAATAACTGTTCATCTGAAGCTTCGTGAAATTAGTTTCCATGGCCGAGCAGCCGCACACATGCCTAAGATTCCCATGCACAATGCCAATCGTCGGCTGGAGTGGTGTAATGCTCGCCGCTGTTTGACTCCCGAGTAGTTGAAACGCGTTCCCTGGAGTGATTAATCACGCTTCACCATCTGGCAGTCTGACAGATCACTCTGGGTTTGGTGGATGCCAGGAGAAGCGCTACCTGCCTGAAAGCATATTGTCAGCTGTAAGGTTTGGTGGAGGAGGAATAATGGTATCGGGCTGTTTTTCATGGTTTGGGCTAGGTCCCTTAGTTCCATTGAAGGGAAGTCAACGCTACAGTGTACAATGACATTCTATACAATTCTGTACTGACGATTTTGTGGCAACAGTTTGGGGAAAGCACTTTCCTGTTTCAGCATGACAATGCCCCTGTGCACAAAGCGAGGTCCATACAGAAATGGTTTGTCGACATTTCTGTGGATGAACTGGACTGGCCTGCACAGAGCCCTGACTTCAACCCCATCGAACACCTTTGGGATGAATTGGAACTCCGACTGCGAGCCAGGCCTTATTGCCCAACTTTAGTGCCCAACCTCACTAATGCTCTTGTGGCTGAATGGAAGCAATGTTCCAACATCTAATGGAAAGCCTTCCCGGAAGAGTGGAGGCTGTCATACACTACCAGTCAAAAGTTTTAGAACACCTACTCATTCCAGGATTTCTCTTTATTTGTACTATTTTCTACATTGTAGAATAATAGTGAAGACATCAAAACTATGAAATAACACGCATGGAATCATGTAGTAACCAAAAAGTGTTAAACAAATCTAAATATATAGATTCTTCAAAGTAGCCACTCTTGGCCTTGATGACAGCTTTGCATCAAGGCACACCTGTTAATTGAAATGCATTCCAGGTGACTACCTCATGAAGCTGGTTGAGAGATTGCCAAGAGTGTGCAAAGCTGTCATCAAGGCAAAGGCTATTTTGAAGAATGTCAAATATAAAATATATTTTGATTTGGTTAACACGTTCTTAGTTTCTACATGATTCCTGTATGTTATTTCATAGTTTTGATGTCTTCAATATTATTCGACAATGTAGAAAATAGTAAAAAAGAATTTAACCCTTGAATGAGTAGGTGTTCTAAAACTTTTGACCGGTAGTGTAGTTGTAAATGGGCGGACCAACTCTCTATTAAAGCCCATGATTTAGGAATTAATGTTCAAAGAGCAGATGTCCACATACTTTTGGTCATGTAGTGTAAATTCTTCAAATTGATTATTTTACATTATTACAGCACTGGCAAACAATGGTTGACCTTTATAGACCCAGTCAGTATTAGAATGTTTCTGCCCTTCCCAACTGTGGGGAAAATAACCTGTGATTACCTAGGTTACCCCATTGACTCACAGCAAAAACTAGTACCTTTTTCAAATGCAATATTCTTGTCAATGTTTCTTTTAAGTACAACGTGTCTAAAGTTGACCTTCAACATTGCCTGCTCCCAAGCGTTCTTTCTACTTAGAAAAACGTAATATGTAGGGCTTCCCGCATGCCCCTTTTCATGACCGTGCTAGCATCCACGCGAGTAACTAACTAGCCAAGACCAACAATGCAAACAAACGGACTATAAACAGCTACAAGTAGTGAGTGGACTTACAAACAACAGACTATATATACTAAACAAGTTTAATGTCTTACCTGGGTTGAAATGTTTTCCACAAATATAGCTACATTGTAGCTGTGTTAGAGAGGGGTAAAGATAAAGATGGTTTTGTAGCCTACTTGGACACCGGGTCCCCACGTTTCCTACGCCTGAAGCCACAGGGCTCTTGTCGCAGGCTCTATTTCCCTACGTGGGAGCATTGCAATCCGTAGTTTGGTATTTTTGACCTGGTTACATGTACATTTTCATCTAAGTCTATGCTAGGTGAAGCTCCGCCTTATCTCAGCTCACAGGTCAAGAAAACAACACCCACCCGTAGCACGTGCTCCAGCAGGTATATCTCACTGGTCATCCCCAAAGCCAACACCTCCTTTGGCCGCCTTTCCTTCCAGCTCTCTGCTGCCAATGACTGGAACAAATTGCAAAAATCGCTGAAGCTGGTGACTTGTATTTCCCTCACTAACTTTAAACATCAGCTAACCGATCACTGCAGCTGTACATAGGCCATCTGTAAATAGCACACCCAATCTACCTACCCCATCCCCATATTGTTTTTATTTACTTTTCTGCTCTTTTGCACACCAGTATTTCTACTTGCACATCACCATCTGCTCATCTATCACTCCAGTGTTAATCTGCTAAATTGTAATTACTTCGCTACAATGGCCTATTTATTGCCTTACCACCTCACGCCATTTGCACACACTGTATATAGACTTTCTTTTTTTCTATTTTGTTATTGATGGACGCTTGTTTTTTCCATGTGTAACTCTGTTTGTCACACTGCTTTGCTTTATCTTGGCCAGGTCGCAGTTGTAAATAAGAACTTGTTCTCAACTAGCTTACCTGGTTAAATAAAGGTGAAATACAATAAAAAAAATTAACACAGCAGCTTTTCGGGCATATTTTGTTATTTCTGTATAACAAATAATCAACAATGAAGTTGGCTCCTTTACATTGGGGGTCAATAGGAAATCATGTTTTCCCAACTTTGTGTGCGTGGTCAATGGGAATTCCTTACTATGTGAATATGGACTCTGAGTATACCATCAAAAGAAGGTTCATGTCCATTCTAGTATTCAAATTCCTAATTCAGCGCTTTCCACACGGTAAGGCATTGCCAGTCTTAGGCCTAGTCCAGATCTGTAACTCAAATTCCTGGGCTGTTGTAACTCTCTTACATAGCCTATCCCTAGCACCTAAGCCTAGCCCTAGTACCTAACCCTACTCAACTGGGGGACAGACAGGAGAGAGCTGGTGAGAGAGAAACAAGACAGACAGATGGTGAGAGCGTTTCAGCCGGTGTTGGCTTTGGCCTATAGGCAAGTTAATTTACAATTGCGAGCTGGCCAAGATAAAGCAAAGCAGTTCGACACATACAACAACACAAAGTTACACATGGAGTAAAACAAACATACAGTAGAAAAATAAGTCTATATACAATGTGAGCAAATGAGGTGAGATAAGGGGAGTAAAGGCAAAAAAGGTGGCGAAGTAAATACAATATAGCAAGTAAAACACTGGAATGGTAAATTTGCAGTGGAAGTGTGCGAAGTAGAGAGAAATAATGGGGAGCTAAATAAATACAGTAAGGGAAGAGGTAGCTGTTTGGGATAAATTATAGATGGGCTATGTACAGGTGCAGTAATCTGTTAGCTGCTCTGACAGCTGGTGCTTAAAGCTAGTGAGGGAGTTAAGTGTTTCCAGTTTCAGAGATTTTTGTAGTTCGTTCTAGTCATTGGCAGCAGAGAACTGGAAGGAGAGGCGGCCGAAGGAAGAATTGGTTTTGGGGTGACCAGAGAGATATACCTGCTGGAGCGCGTGCTACAGGTGGGTGCTGCTACGGTGACCGACAAGCTATGGGGGGACTTTACCTAGCAGGGTCTTGTAGATGACCTGGAGCCAGTGGGTTTGGCGACGAGTATGAAGCGAGGGCCAGCCAACGAGAGCGTACAGGTCGCAGTGGTGGGTAGTATATGGGGCTTTGGTGACAAAACGGATGGCACTGTGATAGACTGCATCCAATTTATTGAGTAGGGTATTGGAGGCTATTTTGTAAATGAGTCGAGGATCGGTAGGATGGTCAGTTTTACAAGGGTATGTTTGGCAGCATGAGTGAAGGATGCTGTGTTTCGAAATAGGAAGCCAATTCTAGATTTAACTTGGATTGGAGATGTTTGATTTGAGTCTGGAAGGAGAGTTTAGTCTAACCAGACACCTAGGTAGTTGTCCACATATTCTAAGTCAGAACTGTCCAGAGTAGTGATGTTGGACGGGCGGGCAGGTGCAGGCGGCGATCGGTTGAAGAGCATGCGTTTAGTTTTACTTGTATTTAAGAGCAATTGGAGGCCATGGAAGGAGAGTTGTATGTTATTGAAGCTCGCCTGGAGGGCTGTTAACAGTGTCCAAAGAAGGGCCAGAAGTATACAGAATGGTGTGGTCTGCGTAGAGGTGGATCAGAGACTCACCAGCAGCAAGAGCGACATCATTGATGTACACAGAAGAGAGTCGGTCCAAGAATTGAACCCTGTGGCACCCCCATAGACTGCCAGAGGCCCGGACAACAGGCCCTCCGATTTGACACACTGAACTCTATCAGAGAAGTAGTTGGTGAACAAGGCGAGGCAGTCATTTGAGAAACCAAGGCTATCGAGTCTGCCGATGAGGATGTGGTGATTTGACAGAGTCGAAAGCCTTGGCCAGGTCAATGAATACGGCTGCACAGTATTGATTCCTATCGATGGCGGTTAAGATATCGTTTAGGACCTTGAGCGTGGCTGAGGTGCACCCATGACCAGCTCTGAAACCAGATTGCATAGCGGAAAAGGTGCGGTAGGAATCGAAATGGTCGGCATTCTGTTTGTTGACTTGGCTTTCGAAGACCTTAGAAAGGCAGGGTAGGATAAATATAGGTCTGTAGCAGTTTGGGTCAAGAGTGTCCCCCACCCCCCCCCCCCTTTGAAGAGGGGGATGACCACAGCTGCTTTCCAATCTTTGGGAATCTCAGACGACACGAGAGGTTGAACAGACTAGTAATAGGGCTTGCAACAATTATGGCAGATCATTTTTAGAAAGAAAGGGTCCAGATTGTCCAGCCCGGCTTATTTGTAGGGGTCCAGATTTTGCAGCTCTTTCAGTACATCAGCTGACTGGATTTGGGAGAAGGAGAAATGGGGAAGGCTTGTGCGAGTTGCTGTGGGGGGTGCAGTACTGTTGACCAGGGTAGGGGTAGCCAGGTGGAAAGCATGGCTAGCTGTAGAAAAATGGTTATTGAAATTCTCAATTATAGTGGATTTATCGGTGGTGACAGTGTTTCCTAGCCTCAGAGCTGTGGGCAGCTGGAAGGAGGTGTTCTTATTCTCCATGGACTTTAGTGTCCCAGAACTTTTTTGAGTTGAAGGAGGCAAATTTCTGCTTGAAAAAGCTACAATGACATGACAAGAAGCTGCCATGTGGGGAATTGTAGGTGGCTTGTTTCAGCTTGTTGTCTTGTTATTGATACCATGTCTTGTTTTGACTGATGTCTATGCTAATATGGCAAAACATTTGCTTGCTATCCAAGAACTGTAAAAATGTATTTGAGACAAGTGCTCATTGTGGAATGTATTTGTTTTCAATAAACATTTGGAGACTAAATATAGTTTACATGTTGTCAGTCTAAGCCAACCGTGTCTGTTTTGCCCCATAGTTGCACACCCAATGCTTTTGTTGCGAAACAACCAACCTGTCTAACAGAGGAAAAAGTAAATTAACTCATTTGGAATGACGTGTAGGCTTACGAAGATATACAATGTTTTGAACATAACTGACAATGTAAAAATGGACAAATTAATAGATGAATGAATAAATGTAGATAAACTCACCCTTCTCTTCCTGCTACAGGTGAACTCTTGGAGCGGCTCCATAGAGATCGGGGTGACTTCTCTGGACCCGGCTGGTCTCGACTTCCCCAGCAGCGCTACGGGTCTGAAGGGAGGCTCCTGGATCGTGTCTGGCTGCTCGGTGCTACGTGACGGTCGCTCCGTCCTTGAGGAGTACGGCCGAGACCTGGACCAGCTGTCTGAGGGCGACCGTGTGGGCATACAGGTAGGTAGCCTAGTGGGTTAACAAGGCAGACTAGTGGCCGGAAGGTCGTCGGTTCAAGCCCTGGGCCAGGCACTAAATTGGTAACAATCTCTACAATACTCTCTATCCAGGGGCGCTGCTTCATGGCTGACCCTGTTCGTGTCAATTCTGTGTTTAGATGGGCTAAGCAAAAAAATTACAAATGATCACTTTTCTTATTTCTGTTCTACTGTACAGCGGAGCACCCATGGCGAGCTCCACCTGTGGGTGAACGGGCAGGACTGTGGCGCGGCTGCCAGTGGTCTCCCGACGGGCCTCTGGGCGGTGGTGGACCTCTATGGCAAGTGTACGCAAGTGACTGTGGTGAGCTGCGAGCCGCCGTCCTTGGCGGAGAGAGACACTGAGAGGGAGACGGTGGAGGAGCGTGAGCAGGAAGACGAGGAGGAAGAGGTGGTGGTGTGCGGGGTCAGGGAGGGGGAGTTCGGGGGTCTGACGTCAGCGGTGAACCTGGCGGCGGTGACAAACGGGACATTAGAGGAAGGTAGGACTTGTTGATGTTTTTGTTTATCTATTGAAATGGAGGGTTTGTTGTGTAAAAGGGTGTAGTAATGAGGGAAAGGACTCTTCTCTCTTTTTTGTTTTGTCTTCTCATTCCTGTTTTGTCTCAGTGCCTGAGCTCCCTCCTACTCATAACCGACCTGACAAGTTTCCCAACAACCTTGAGCCTGAGACAGGTAAGAAAATCAAAACCTCTACCCCAATCTCAGTTGCACCATTGACCAAATGTAAGTCTCCATCTTTCTCTCCCTCCCCTATAGTTCTGACGGAGCACCAGCTCTTTGACGTGTTAAACAATGCCATTGTATCCCTTTACCGCTCTGAGGACAATGGAGGGGGAGATCTGGGAGGAGGTGGAATAGGGAGAGACTCAGGAACAGGAAGTAGAGGGGACAGGGGGAGCAGCAGCGGTGGGGGATCCGTTAACGGTAACAGTAGTGACAGCGGGGGCGGGACCGGCAATACTGGAAGCATCAACAGCCCTGCAGGTGGCGGAGGGGCGAGACTCGGGGCAGTGACGGGCGGGATGCTGACCAATGATGCGCTGCTGTTCCACGAGAAGTGCGGCACACTGATCAAGCTGAGCAACAACAACAAGACGGCGGAGAGGCGGCGGCCTCTGGACGAGTTCAACAACGGCGTGGTCATGACCAACCGGCCGCTTCGACACAACGAGATGTTTGAGGTGCGGCCAATCACTGGCTCCGATACTGAGATATGTGAATTCTTGGAAGGGGTTGAAACGAGGGGCTTAGATCAAGGTGTTTAATAACATTTATTTGGTCATTCTTAATTTGAATGCTCATAAGAAATAGCCTACACACCACTGTCATAGTAATGACATAACAGCTGTCAAAGTAATAATATAACAGCTGTCATAACTGTTTACTTTCATTTTCATGACCTCTAATGACAGAGGGGTCAAGTAAATATCACCACTGAAGTTGACATGTCAGAGTTTGAACCTAATCCTCTAATCTCCATATGGTAGAGTTGAATCTTTCAGATTAGCCAATGAATATTCGTTAACTTTACTTGTCAGTCATAATATGTCATAACACCTTGACATAACCGGTCATAAAATGGTCATAACACTCATGACACATATTTAGACCTGTTTTTGACATACACCACCGTTCAAAAGTTTGGCGTCACTTAGAAATGTCCTTGTTTTTGAAAGTAAAGTAAAAAGAAATTGCCCATTAAAATAACATGAAATTGATCAGAAGTAGTGTAGACATTGTCGATGTTGTAAATGACTATTGTAGCTGGAAACGTCTGATTTTTAATGGAATATCTACATAGACGTACAGAGGCCCATTACCAGCAACCATCACTCCTGTGTTCCAATGGCAAGTTGTGTTAGCTAATCCAAGTTTGCAATTTTAAAAGGCTAATTGATCATTAAACTCTTGCAATTATTTTAGCACAGCTTAAACCTGTTGTCCTGATTTTAAAGAAGCAATAAAACTGTCAGGGAAAAAATACATTTGAATAAATGTGGATTTTGACACTTATGTGGTGTAGGTGTCATAACCAGCCGTAAAACATGATTAAATATATAGGTCATGAGTGTTATGACCATATGACAGGTTGTCAGCTGTTATGACATGGTTATGACTGTCATATCGTGTTGACGCTGAGTGTCAAGTGAAGTGTTACCGAATATTCATATGTTACAGCCACAGGGTGTGAATGAATAGATAATAACATTTCCGATGGACTGCAGCTTGAGATTAATAATGGAAAAATAGTAAGTGTTTCTATATTCTAAAAGAGAGAGAATTCACTAGAAACCAAATAGACCAAAGCAGGGAAAGGACTGTCTGAACTTCTCCAATAAGAAACGTTTGTTTCTGTTGCGAAACCTTTTGCGCCTCTAGTTTCTGAATGCGCCCCTGGTTTCTGTTGTGCCACAGATCCGCATAGATAAGCTGGTGGACAAGTGGTCGGGGTCGATCGAGATCGGCGTGACAACACACAACCCCAACAACTTGGACTACCCAGCCACAATGACAAATCTGCGCTCAGGTACGTTACGCATGCATGCATACGCACACTAGCGTAGTGTTGCTCTAACCCAATATACAACTAGATCTATTCATTCCACAACAAACTGCACGCATGTTCGATCAATCCCTCCAGGATTCTGCATCACAATTATTTTTGGGGGGCAAAATCAAAAATTTCCCGCATGTTATGCGAGGGCTTGCTATAAAACAGTCAAATCATTGCAATATTATCGCATAAAACTGACCCGGTCAACACAGTACAAAAAGGATAGCATTTTCAACCAATCACCACACAGTTGCCACATAATATGGTTCAATCAAGCAACACTTCCCCGAACCAATTCCTTTGTCAGCGCATTTTCGCAAGGAAATTGACAGTCATTGCATATTGCCATGAAAAATGTCAGAATTGCTGCTGAAAAAAAGATGTAGTTTTGCCTGCAAATATCACAAATAAATCCCAGCGGAATCCTGGAGGGACTGTTCAATCTTGTTCTTTACAACGCACAAGGCTACATCTTGCTGTGTTTTTTTTTCTCTCTCTTGCTCTTCCAGGTACAATCATGATGAGTGGCTGTGGGATCCTGACGAATGGCAAGGGAACACGTCGGGAGTACTGTGAATTCAGCCTGGATGAACTGCAGGTCAGTGACACACACACACACACACACTCTCATCTCTAACATCTTAACCATGACACTCTGACTTCCATTCCAGGAGGGGGATCACATAGGCTTGATGCACAAGGCCAGCGGAGCTCTTCACTTCTACATCAATGGCATCGACCAAGGTGAGAGTGACACGCCAGGAGCATCCGGCACTATGTTGTTGAACGCTGAGCTGTAGTCAATGAATAGCATTCTCACATAGTGAGGGCAGTGTGGAGTGCAATAGAGATGGCATCATCTGTGGCTGTGTTTGGGCGGTATGCAAATTGGAGTGGGTCTAGGGTTAATGTGAGTTATGACCAGCCTTTCAAAGCACTTCATGGCTATGGATGTGAGTGCTATGGGTCTGTAGTCATTTAGGCAGGTCACCTTAGTGTTCTTGGGCACAGGCACTATGGTGGTCTGCTTGAAACATGTTGGTATTACAGACTCAATCAGGGACATGTTGAAAATGTCAGTGAAGACACCTGCCAGTTTGTCAGCACATGCCCGGAGCCCATGTCCTGGTAATCCGTCTGGCCCCGCGGCCTTGTGAATGTTGACCTGTTTAAAGGTCTTACTCACGTCGGCTACGGCGAGCGTGATCACACAGTCTTCCGGAACAGCTGATGCTCTCATGCATGCCTCAGTGTTGCTTGCCTCGACGCGAGCGTAGAAGTGATTTAGCTCGTCAAATTGTAGTACAATTTGATCTTAGCCCTGTATTGGCGCTTTGCCTGTTTGATGGTTTGTCGGAGGGCATAGCAGGATTTCTTATAATCTTCCAGGTTAGAGTCCCGGACCTTGAAAGCGGCAGCTCAACCCTTTAGCTCTGTCGGATGTTGCCTGTAATCCATGGCTTCTGGTTGGGGTATGTACTTAGTCACTGTGGGGACAACGTCTTCGATGCACTTATTGATCAAGCCAGTGACTGATGTGGTGTACTCCTCAATGCCATTGGAGGAATCCCGGAAGCTTTGTATGCTTCTCTGTGTGGAGTACAGGTGATCTAGATTTTTTTTTTCCCCTCTGGTTGCGCGTTTACCATGTTGATAGAAATTGGGTAAATGGATTTAAGTTTCCCTGCATTAAAGTCCCCGGCCACTAGGAACGCCGCCTCTGGGTGAGTGGTTTCCTGTTTGCTTATTTCCTTATACAGCTGACTGAGTGCGGTCTTAGTGCCAGCATCTGTCTGTGGTGGTAAATAAACAGCCATGAACAGCCAGATGAAAACTCTCTTGGCAAATAGTGTGGTATACAGCTTATAAGATACTCTACTTCAGGTGGGCAAAATCTAGAGACTTCTTTAGATTTCGTGCACCAGCTGTTATTAACCTTGCAGTGTGAAGGACAGGCAAACCATGATGCTGCAATTTAATATGGCAATACTGAAAAGGCAGCAGAAATGCAAGTATATGATTTATTAATGGGCACATCGTTAACGCTTGCTATGTTTTACATGTCATTTGATGGACTGTTTACGTCATTGTCATGCAGAGGAGTTTTGCCCCATACAGTGTATCAATGTCAGTTCGAGAAACACGTACAATTGTAAATCATTATGCACCACATTTCATCCAAGTCGTCCATAACCTCAATTTGACCTCTGACCCTGCCCCTTAGGCGTGGCAGCGGCCCAGACGCCCGCCGTAGTCTACGCCGTGGTCGACCTCTACGGCATGGCTGTCAAGGTGACCATCGTCCACAATCACAACCACAGCGACCGCCTCCGCCGCAACAACGCCATCATGCGGGCGCTGTCGCCAGACGTTGGGCGCCCCCGGCCTGCCCACTCCCTCACGCCGGACCCCGACACTCCCGACCGCCTCCTCTTTCACTCCAACTGTGGCCAAAAGGCAGCCATCATCAGCGAGGGCAGGACGGCTCTTCGCCCTCAGTATGTATTGTATCCATGGTCCTAGTGCCTTATTGCATAAATATACGAGGGGGTGTGGTATATGGCCAATATACCACGGCTAAGGGCTGTTCTTAGGCACAACGCAAGGAGTACCAGGACACAGCCCTTAGCCGTGGTATATCGGCTATGTACCACAAAACCCAGAGGTGCCTTATTGCTATTAAAAATTGGTTACCAACGTAATTAGAGCCGCAATAATAAACGTTTTGTCATACCCATTGCATACGGTCTGATATACCACTGCTTTCAGCCAATCAGCATTCAGGGCTTGAACCACCCAGTTTATAATGTACAGTATATTATAGATACATTTGATTGTGTGTATTTTTCCTCGGGCAGTGCTACGGACGACTTCAATCACGGCGTGGTCTTGAGCGGCCGCCCGCTGCACTCCAACGAGGTGTTCCAGGTGCGCATCGACAAGATGGTGGACAAGTGGGCGGGCTCCATCGAGATCGGCGTGACCACGCACAACCCCGCCTACCTGCAGCTGCCCTCCACCATGACCAACCTGCGCTCAGGTAATACCAACCAATCAGGTAATACCAACCTCTTACCCCTGCCCCCCTAGCAGGGTTACTTGTAGATCTGAAAGAAATATATATACTAGTAGGCCCAACTAGCCTTCTTTTAGGCTAGGTTGAGTTTCCACCTCACACCCTTCTAATCCTCCCAGGATGAGAGGATGGGGGCTTGATTAATCTAATTTTCCATACTCAAACAATGTTTGGAAAAGGCTGTGGATTGACTGATTTTGATGATTTTGTTGTCGTTTGACTGATGTACTGGTTTTGTTGCAAGTTGACTGATGTGGTGTTTGTACAGTCGTTCAAAGGTTTATTTTTACTATTTTCAAAATTGTAGAATAATAGTGAAGACATCAAAACTATGAAATAACACATGGAATCATGTAGTAACCAAAAAAGTGTTAAACCAAATCAAAATATTTTAGTCTTCAAAGTAGCCACCCTTTGCCTTGACAGCTTTGCACACTTTTGGCATTCTGTCAACCAGCTTCACCTGGAATGCTTTTCCAACAGTCTTGAAGGAGTTCCCACACGCTGAGCTCTTGTTGGCTGCTTTTCCTTCATGCTGCGGTCCGACTCATCCCCAAACCATCTCAATTTGGTTGAGGTCGGGGGATTATGGAGGCCAGGTCATCTGATGCAGCACTCCATCACTCTCCTTCTTGGTCAAATGGCCCTTACGCAGCCTGGAGGTGTGTTGGGTCATTGTCCTGTTGAAAACAAATGATAATCCCACTAAGCGCAAACCAGATGGGATGGCGTATCACTGCAGAATGCTGTGGGAGCCATGCTGGCTAAGTGTGCCTTGAATTCTAAAAAAATCACTGACAGTGTCACCAGCAACTCTGGGTCTTCCGTTCCTGTGGCAGTCCTCATGAGAGTTTCATCATAGTGCTTGATGGTTTTTGTGACTGCATTTGAAGAAATGTTCAAAGTTCTTGACATTTCCCTATTGACTGACCTTCATGTCTTAAAGTAATGATGGACTGTCGTTTCTCTTTGCTTTTTTGAGCTGTTCTTGCCATAATGTGGACTTAGCCTTATTTAGTAAAAGACCATCTTCTGTATCCCACAACTAATTAGCTCAAACACATTAAGAAGGAAATAAATTCCACAAATGTTACTTTTAACAAGGCACACCTGTTAATTGAAATGCATTCCTGGTGACTACCTCATGAAGCTGGTTGAGAGAATGCCAAGAGTGTGCAAAGCTGTCAAGGCAAAGTGTGGCTACTTTGAAGAATCTCAAATACAGAATGTAATTGGATTTCTTTAACACTTTGTTTCTATTACTACATAAAATTCCATATGTGTTATTTCATAGTAATGATTTCTTCACTATTATTCTACAATGTAGAAAATAGTAAAAATAAAGACAAACATTGTAATGAGTAGGTGTGTCCAAACTTTTGACTGGTACTGCAGGTTGACTGATGTTTTGTTGTAGGTTGACTGATGTTCTGGTTTTGTGTCCCAGGGACTTGGATGATGACAGGAAACGGGGTGATGCACAACGGAACCACCATACTGGACGAGTACGGACACAACCTGGACCGACTCAAAGTGAGTGGGAGACCCTACTTTACAGTCGTCCTTAGAATATTCAACTCTACCCCCCCCCCTCTCTCTTTCTCCATTTCCCACCCTCTCGCTCTGTCCTGTTCCTGCTCTTGTCTTCCACTCCTTCTCAGTCACCATCAGCACTTACATGCTATCGTACTTATCACCTGTTGCTGTGTGCTTCATCTCTTTCTCTCTGACCACTGTCATCTCTGTCTCTTTATCCAGGCGGGGGACACAGTGGGCGTGGTGCGGAAGGAGGACGGGAGCCTCCACTTCTTTGTGAACGGGGTGGCACAGGGCCCGGCGGCGTGGAACGTCCCACCCAGCGTCTACGCCGTGGTGGACCTCTATGGCCAGGCCGCACAGGCAACCATCATGGACGACGTGGGTGAGTGGGGGGGGATGGAGGAAGGTTGTTGTTAAAGGTGCCTAAGGCGATTCCAGAAGTTTCTAGTGTGTCAGATCAAAAAGGTTTTGGAACCACTGAAGACAATACTGAAGACATGGAATGTGTCTGTATATGGTATGTGAATATCCTCCTCCAACTAGCTTTGCCTCAACAACCTTCCTCAAACATTTCTCCCCTCTAGCAGACCTCCCCCCTCTCCCCGAGGACAGCTCGGAGGGCCCCACCGTCATGTCGCCCGGCAGCCCATGCTCGGTCGCCGGGGGCAACAGTGCCAACGACCTGCGCTTCCACCAGCTGCACGGCACTAACGCGGTAATCACCAATGGGGGGCGCACTGCCCTCAGACAGAACTGTCGATCCGAGTTCAACGACGCCATCGTCATCTCTAACAGGTCAGTGTGACGCGCACACACACACACACCTGCGTCATCTCCAACAGGTCAGAAGGTCGACACACACATCATGTGCTTGTGCGTGTCCTGACTGTGTTGTCTGTTGTCAGGTGCCTTCGAGACGGAGAGCTCTTTGAGATAGTCATTCAGAAGATGGTGGACCGGTGGTCGGGGTCAATAGAAGCAGGTAAGATAATGGCAGGTAAGGCGTTTCTATTTTACCCCTCTCGACCTTCTCACACAGCCCTATCCACACACACAGCAGTGGAGTGATACATGTTTGTCCGTGTGTGTGTTCTGTCCAGGTGTGACTGCTATCAGGCCAGAAGAGCTGGAGTTTCCCAACACCATGACGGATATAGACTACGATACCTGGATGCTTAGGTAAGGCTTAGGTGTTCTAAATGAATGATTTTGAAACATTAGATTCAGTCAACTGTTATCGAATCCTACTGTTGTATCCATCTGCTACAGTGGATTTCACTAAGAAGCATCTAAGGGAATATCTTCCTCTGCCTTGTGCATGAAATAAACCAAGTTTCATTTGAACTCCCTCTCTAAACCCTCAGTGGCACGGCCATCATGCAGGACGGCAACACCATGCGTAACAACTATGGCTGTGACCTGGACACTCTGACCACGGGCAGTAGGATCGGCATGATGCGCTCGGCCACCGGCGACCTTCACTACTACATCAACGGTGTGGACCAGGGGGTGGCCTGCACCGGGCTGCCGCCAGGTAAAGGTGAATGGAACCAGTGATCATAAACCTGTTATTACGACCCCATACATGGGCAAGGGGTCGGGGACAAAAGGCTCATGAACTGATTTTGAAATGGAGCTGATGGGTGTGTACTATGCACCTTGTAGCTAGATGGTAGAAGTGTCTCTGAATAAATCCACCTAACAGCTCAAATCTCACTGCTATTTTGTTTAATATTTCAACTTGTATTTACCAAGGCTAGTCTCACTGAGATCTTTGTCAAGCATCTACATTTTCCAAATATATGGTGAACTTGGACAACCCCTCTTTCCTCTCTCCCTCCCTCCCTCCCTCCTTTCATCAGAGGTGTATGCGGTGATAGACCTGTATGGTCAGTGTGTCCAGGTGTCCATCACCAGTTCCTCTGGCCCTCAGGATAACAGTCTGTGTACCAGCAACATCACAGAGAAGAGTTTCCCCATACACTCCCCAGGTACTGACCGCGTGTGTGATTTTTTTTCTCTCAGGCTATGAATCTAAGTCATGAGCCTGTCTGTCGTTCAACGTCTCTCCTTCTTCCTTACATGCGTAGTGGCAGGCGTGGCCCACCGGCTCCACAGTAAGCATGGTAAGAACGTGGTTCTACTGGGAGAGGGCTGCCAGGCCGTCAGGGTGGGAGGATACGCACACGGCATCGTCTTCAGCGCCAAGGAACTCAAAACAGACGAACTGTTTGAGGTGAGTAGTGCTCTGTTATCTACCCAGACGCAATCAGATCGCTCTATTTTCATAACACTTGAGTCATCTGTTGTCTTATATATGCTCGCGCATAACATTCACTATTGACGTTGTAGTATTGTCTTCTCCACCCACCTCCAGGTGAAGATAGACGAGGTGGATGACCAGTGGTCTGGTTCCCTCCACATGGGTCTGACCACCCTAGCCCCTCCAGAGCTGCCCTCCTGCCCCATGTCAGGCCTGTCCCCCTCCCTCACACAGCTCCGGTCCAAGGTCACCTGGCTGGTAGCCGGGTCAGAGGTCAGACGCAACGGGCTCCTGCAGAGACAGAACTACGGCGCCTCCCTGGACAGACTGACGGTGAGAGACAGGGCGTGGGATTCCAAAGCTCTGTTGAATCAATACTTTGTACTTATTTTGTAATTTGTTGCACAGAGAGAAACAATGAAAGAGGGGGAGGGAACAACTGGTTGGGATTGAAAGATGGAGACGACAAACATTAGTGCATATGGAATGGAAAGACGGATTGTGATGAATAGATAAGTAGGTACTACATTTGATGCCTGAGTTGTATTGCGTGTGTCTAGGTGGGTAACCGCGTCGGGGTGAAGAGATGCAGCGATGACACCATGCACGTCCTTATCGACGGAGAGGACATGGGACCAGCTGCCACCGCTGTGGCCAAGGTACACACACTTCATGAACAACAGTTCTCTCATACACACGTCATACTTGTTCAATTCACACGCACAATTATGTTCCTATCCTTGTGGGGACCAAAACATTGATTCCCATTCAAAATCCTGTTTACTTTAACACCCTAGCCCTAACTCCTTACCCTAATTGTAAACCTAAGCCTAAAATAGTCTATTTCCTTGTTTTACTACCACCCCACCTCTCTCCCCTACCTATAGAACGTGTATGCAGTGTTGGACCTGTATGGTCGTGTGACAGCGGTGTCCATCGTCAGTTCGTCGGTGCTGGAGGACGCAGGGAGCGTCAAGGCCCCCTCCCTCTCCTCAGACAGCTGTAGCGAAGGAGAGGAGGACCGTACGCCGGTGAGACACGGGTGTGGGGATGGAGGGAGAAGGGGGATAGGAGGGAAGGGGGGACCGATGGATGATATGCTTTCGCTGGGATCTTTAGTGATTATAGCTTGACAACAACAATGTTAGACTTTGTCTAAAGTAAGAAAATGTGTGGAATTTTTATTTCTCCACTTTTGTCATGCAAGCATCTCAAAGTACAGTAGGAAACCTGAAATTGCGCCATAGGTGGTTGTACATAGGTAGGTGTACAAAACATTAGGAAACACCTTCCTAATATTGAGTTGCAGCTCCTATTACCTTCAGAACAGCCTAAATTCGTCGGGGCATGGACTCTACAAGGTGTCGAAAGCATTCCACAGGGATGATGGCCGACGTTAACTCCAATTCTTTCCACAGTTGTCAAGCTGGCTGGATGTCCTTTCGGTGGTGGACCGTTCTTGATAGACACGAGAAACTCTTGAGCGTGAAAAACTCACTTCTTCTGTGTTACAGAAACCAGTTTGCCTGACACCTACTACCATACCCTGTTCATAGGCACTTAAATATTTGTATCTTGCCCATTCACTCTCTGAATGGCACCCTACACAATCAATTTCTCATTGTCTCAAGGCTTAAAAATCCTTTAACTCACATATGTCAGAGTCAAGGCCCACGGGCCACATCCGGCCCGCAAGAAGGTTTTTTACGGCCCCTGGGATGATCTTGATTTATTATTAGAACCGGCCCGCAGCAAGCCGGCAGCCCGCAGATCTTTTACACGCACCAATACTACATTTCCCACAATGCAAAGGTGACGCACCGAGCAGTAGGCTGCTTCATTTCAATATTTATTGGCACAGCAGTCGTCAGCATCACAGTAAAATTAACTTTCAGATACCCATCAAAAATGGCAAAACGGAAGGTGGATACTGAGAACCGGGGGTTTCAAACAAGGTGGGAGTCGGAGTATATGTTCACGAAGGTAGCTGGAAAACCTGTGTGTCTTCTGTGTGGAGAAAGTGTGGCGGTACTGAAAGAGTATAATCTGAGACGACATTATGAAACGAAACACGCGGACAAAAACAAGAATATGGACATGGAACAAAGGCTACAAAAGGCAGAGGAATTAAAACGAGGCCTCAAATCTCGACAGGCTCTGTTCAAAAAAGCCAAATCACAAGGCCAGGCTGCTGTCAAGGCCAGTTTTATTTTGGCAGAAGAGATCGCTAAATCAGCCCGGCCATTTACGGAGGGGGATTTCATCAAAAACTGCATGATTAAAGTTTGTGACGAAGTTTGCCCAGAAAAAAGGCAACTCTTTTTAAATGTGAGTCTGAGCAGAAACACCATTGCCGAGAGAGTAGACCAGTTGTCCATCAATCTAAAAGAGCAGCTTGTGAAAAAGGGAAAAGATTTTATTGCATATTCCTTGGCTGTGGATGAGAGCACCGACATTTCTGACATTGCCCAGTTGTCAATTTTCATCCGCGGAGTGGACTCCAGCCTAAGCGTGACAGAGGAGTTTTTGGCTTTACGTCCTATGCATGGCACAACTACGGGGCATGATTTGTATGAAGAGGTGTCAAGATGTGTAAATGAGATGGAGCTGCCTTGGGAAAAACTCGTGGGTTTGACAACCGACGGAGCACCTGCGATGTGTGGACACAGGAGCGGACTGGTGGCGAAGATACGGGAAAAGATGCAAGAGGAAAACGCGACAGGTGAGCTGACAGCTTATCATTGTATCATACACCAGGAAGCGTTGTGCGGTAAAGCCTTGAAAATGGAGCATGTAATGAGCATCATCACGCGCACAGTTAACTTTATCAGAGCCAAAGGTTTGAATCACCGCCAGTTCATTATTTATCTGATCATATTGTAATATATTTGTTAGGTTTTCAGTAGGTTCAATTAGGTTCACTAGACTATATGCGTCATTTAAAATGTTTTCAATGAACATTCGAACAGTCCGGCCCTCGTCTTGTAGCTGATTTTTTTATTTGGCCCTCCGTCCATTTGACTTTGACACCCCTGCTTTAACTGATCTCCTCCCCTTCATCTACACTGATTGAAGTGGATTTAACAAGTGACGTCAATAAGGGATCATAGCAGTCACCTGCTCAGTCTGTGTCATGGAAAGAGCAGGTGTTCCTAATGTTTTGTACACTCAGTGTATATATGTGAATTGATCTAAGGCAACAGAAGTTTTAAAAAATACTGTTTGTTTCATCTCTCCATCTCACTCTCCATCTCTCCTCCCCCATCCACCAGGTTGAGGGTGGTGAGCTGGCCCTGGTGCCCAACACAGTCATGGCCTTCCTGGAGAACCATGGGAAGAACATCCAGCTGTCCCATGAGAACCTGACGGCGGCCCGCGTCTCCAGCTACAACCAGGGCCTCCTAGTCACAGCACAACCCCTGCCCCGACAACAACTGTTCCAGGTACTGTGTGAGTGGTGGGGTTAGGGGTCTGTGTGTCAGGATTTGATTGGGGTAGCCAAGGGGGTGTTTAATTGTTGTATAGGGACACATAATATTTAATACTGCATTCTGTCACCATAGTTTGTGAATGACATTTTGACTATCAATGTTGCCATAGTTTCAGATCGACCGCCTGAACGCATCGTGGACGTCGTCCCTGTCGCTAGGGGTGATCGGCCACTCCCCAGACCGCCTCAACTTTCCCTCCACTGCGTGCTGTCTGAAACGCTCTGTGTGGCTGCTGCAGAGAGACTCTGTCTTCCACAACTCACTGAAGGTACTGCACACACACGTCAGTGTTTCCCCTACGTTCATTTCGCAGTGGCATACCGCCGCTGCTAAGTCATTGCCGCCACTGCAAATATATATATTTTTTAACATTCTGCCAAGATGAGCTTTTAAGATCAGCGTGACGAAGTACAACAAATTCCATATCTTCCTCATTCTCATCAGATCATCCGAGAAACCTCGACCGTAATTAGCTAACGTGCTTGTTATCCTGGAAGTGTAACCAACCCTATTAAGATACAGGAACCTTACGCCAGTGAAATATTTTTTGCGGTTAATATAGAAGTGGCTGGTGACGTTATTGAGATCAAGAGATACAATTCAACTGTCCTTGAGTTTCTAAGAAAGAGGGCATTTTTTAATTTTCATGCATTTGAGTTGGGAAAAAAAGTCACCGTTAGTTTTGTTGTACGACTGTGAGAAGGTCCCCTCCACTATCTCTGCCACAGCTACTGAATGAAATCCTAGGGGAAACACTGCGCACACACTCACGGTACAGATAGCAAGACAAACACAACACAAAGCTTAATGGAGATCTCTCCCTTTTCTCTCTTTCCCACCATCACTTCTCTTCCCCATCAGATCTGTGAGAACTATGGTCCTAACCTGGACACATGTCCAGAGGGTACAGTCCTGGGTCTGCTGGTGGATGGGAACAGCTGTCTGCACCTTTATGTGAACGGTATGGACCAGGGAGTAGCAGCCCAGGATATCCCTACGCCATGCTACCCCCTCATAGACCTATACGGACAGTGTGAACAGGTACGTTTGTTCCCCCCACCCCCATTCCAAACCGTCAGAATAATTTTAGAGGTCGAGGAAGTTAAGAAACGAATACCTGGAAAAAGAAAGCTGTTGACTTGTTTTAATGGTCCTAAACCATATCTTAACCGCCATCGATAAGAAACAATACTATTCAGCCGTATTCATTGATCTGGCCAAGGATGTGGTCAATCACCACATCCTCATCGGCAGACTCGATAGCCTTGGTTTCTCAAATGATTGCCTCGCCTGATTCACCAACTACTTCTCTGATAGAGTTCATTGTGTCAAATCGGAGGGCCTGTTGTCCGGGCCTCTGGCAGTCTCTATGGGGGTGCCACAGGTTTAAATTATTGGACCGACTCTCTTCTCTGTGTACATCAATGATGTACCTCTTGCTGCTGGTGAGTCTCTGATCCACCTCTACGCAGACAACACCATTCTGTATACTTCTGGCCCTTCTTTGGACACTGTGTTAACAGCCCTCCAGGCGAGCTTCAATGCCATACAACTCTCCTTCCGTGGCCTCCAATTGCTCTTAAATACAAGTAAAACTAAATGCATGCTATTCAACCGATCGCTACCTGCACCTGCCCGCCTGTCCAACATCACTACTCTGGACAGCTCTGACAATTACAATTACACTCATGCTGCCAAACATACCCTTGTAAAACTGACCATCCTACAAATCCTCGACTTCGGCGACGTCATTTACAAAATGGCCTCCAATACCCTACTCAATAAATTGGATGCAGTTTATCACAGTGCCATCCGTTTTGTCACCAAAGCCCCATATACTACCAACCACTACGACCTGTACGCTCTCGTTGGCTGGACTTTGCTTCATACTCGTCGCCAAACCCACTGGCTCCAGGTCATCTACAAGACCCTGCTAGGTAAAGTCCCCCCTTATCTCAGCTCGCAGGTCACCATAGCAGCACCCACCTGTAGCACGCGCTCCAGCAGGTATAGCTGCCTGGTTGACCCCCAAAACCAATTCTTACTTTGGCCGCCTCTCCTTCCAGGTCTTTGCTGCCAATGACTGGAATGAACTACAAAAATCACTGAAACTGGAAACACTTATCTCCCTTACTAGCTTTAAGCACCAGCTGTCAGAGCAGCTCACATATTACTGTACCTGTACATAGCCAATCTATAATTAAGCCCAAACAACTACCTCTTTCCTTACTTTATTTATTTTGCTTTGCTGCAGGAGGTGTTTTGCTTTGCTGCAGGAGGAACTGGTGCACTTCACAAAATAGATGGCCTCATGAGGAGGGAAAATTATGTGGATATATTGAAGCAACATCAAGACATCAGTCTGGAAGTTAAAGCTTGGTCGCAAATGGGTCTTCCAAATGGACAATGACCCCAAGCATACTTGCAAAATGGCTTAAGGACAACAAAGGAGTGGCCATCACAAAGCCCTGACCTCAATCCTATAGAACATTTGTGGGCAGAACTGAAAAAGCATGTGTGAGCAAGGAGGCCTACAAACCTGACTCGGTTACACCAGCTCTGTCAGGAGGAATGGTCCAAAATTCACCCAACTTATTGTGGGAAGATTGTGGGAGGCGACCTGAAACATTTGACCCACTTTAAACATTTTAAAGATAATACTACCAAATACTAATTGAGTGTCTGTAAACTTCTGACCCACTGGGAATGTGATGAAATAAATCATTCACTCTACTATTATTCTGACATTTCACATTCTTAAAATAAAGTGGCGATCCTAACTAACCAAAGACCAAAGATTTTTACTAGGATTAAATGTCAGGAATTGTGAAAAACTGAGTTTAAATGTATTTGGCTGAGGTGTATGTAAACTTCCGACTTCAACTGTATTAGGCGGTGTCAGATGAAAGCACATAAAATTGTCAGGGACTCCAGTCACCCAAGTCATAACTGTTTTCTCTGCTACCGCACGGCAAGCGGTACCGGAGTGCCAAGTCTAGGACCCAAGGCTCCTTAACAGCTTCTACCCCCAAGCCATAAGACTGCTGAACAATTAATCAAATGGCCACTGCATTACATTGAGCCCCCCCATCCATTTGTTTTGTACACTGCTGCTTCTCGCTGTTTATTATCTATGCATAGTCATTTCACCCCTACCTACATGTACAAATGGCCTCTAACCTGTACCCCTGCACACTGCCTCGATACCGGTACCCCCATATTAGAGTTCGACTGATTATGATTTTTCAACGCCGATACCGATTATTGGAGGACCAAAAAAAGCTGATGCCGACCAAAAAAAAGCCGATGCCGTTTTGAAAAAATAAAAAAATATATATTTGTAATAATGACAATTACAACAATACTGAATGAACACTTTTATTTTAACTTAATAGAATACATCAATAAAATCAATTTAGCCCCAAATAAATAATGAAACATGTTCAATTTGGTTTAAATAATGCAAAAACAAAGTGTTGGAGAAGAAAGTAAAAGTGCAATATGTGCCATGTAAGAAAGCTAACGTTTCAGTTCCTTGCTCAGAACATGAGAACATATGAAAGCTGGTGGTTCCTTTTAACATGAGTCTTCAATATTCCCAGGTAAGAAGTTTTAGGTTGTAGTTATTATAGGAATAATAGGACTATTTCTCTCTATACCATTTGTATTTCATTAACCTTTGACTATTGGATGTTCTTATAGGCACTTTAGTATTACCAGTGTAACAGTATAGATTCCGTCCCTCTCCTCGCTCCTACCTGGGCTCGAACCAGGAACACATTGACAACAGCCACCCTCGAAACAGTGTTACCCATGCAGAGCAAGGAGAACAACCACTCCAAGTCTCGGAGCGAGTGACGTTTGAAACGCTATTAGCGTGCACCCTGCTAACTAGCTAGCCATTTCACATCGGTTACACCAGCCTCATCTCGGCAGTTGATAGGCTTGAAGTCATAAACAGCTGCTGGCAAACGCACAAAAGTGCAGTGGGAATGAATGCTTACGAGCCTGCTGCTGTCTACCACCGCTCAGTCAGACTGCTCTATCAAATCATAGGCTTAGTTATAACATAATAACACACAGAAATACGAGCCTTAGGTCATTAATTAATTAATAATTAATGGTCGAATCCGGAAACTATCATCTCGAAAACAAGACGTTTATTCTTTCAGTGAAATACGAACCGTTCCGTATTTTATCTAACGGGTGGCATCCATAAGTCTAAATATTCCTGTTACATTGCACAACCTTCAATGTTATGTCATAATTACGTAAAATTCTGGCAAATTAGGCGGCCCAAACTGCATATACACTGACTCTGCGCGCAATGAACGCAAGAGAGGTGACACAATTTCACCTGGTTAATATTGCCTGCTAACCTGAATTTCTTTTAGCTAAATATGCAGGTCTAAAAATATACTTCTGTGTATTGATTTTAAGAAAGGCATTGATGTTTATGGTTAGGTACACATTGGAGCAACGATACGCACCGCATCGATTATATGCAACGCAGAACACGCTAGATAAACTAGTAATATCAACCATGTGTAGTTAACTAGGGATTATAATTGATTGGTTTTTATAAGAAGTTTAATGCTAGCTAGCAACTTACCTTGGCTTACTGCATTCGTGTAACATGCAGGCTCCTCGTGGAGTGCAAGAGGCAGGTGGTTAGAGCGTTGGACTGATTACTCAACTGTAAGGGTGCAAGATTGAATCCCCCGAGCTGACAAGGTAAAATTCTGCCGTTCTGCCCCTGAGTGAGGCAGTTAACCCACCGTTCCTAGGCCGTCATTGAAAATAAGAATGTGTTCTTAACTGACTTGCCTAGTTAAATAAAGATTAAATAATAAAATACCGATTTCCGATTTGTTATAAAAACGGCCCTAATTAATTGGCCGTTCCGATTAATCGGTCGACCTCTACCCCGTATATAGCCTCGTTTTTGTATAACTTTTTATTATTTTTTACTTTTGTTTATTTGGTAAATATTTTCTTAACCAACAGTGCAGTTCAAGAAGAGTTAAGGGCTTGTAAGTAAGCATTTCACTGTAAGGTCTACACTTTGCATCCAATTTAGTTGTATTTTGCGCATGTGACAAAGTTTGATTTGAGACTCGGTCCTACTCAGGGCCACTTTTAGATCAGTAGCTAGAAACTCTAATCTGCTAGTCTTTTGCTCTATGACTTTTAATCCTGAAATATTTCCATCTGGCTAACGTTACACAGTGGAACAGTCATAAGCTCATTTAGACGCTCCGTCCTGGGTAGGTATTTAACTGCGGGATCCCAGCCCTCCCACCAGACCGGTTTAATAATCTCAGTTACCTGGCCTGGGACTACTTTATCTGTGTGGCACCAGGGGCCGAGAGAATTCGGTGACACCCTCTGATGTCGTGGCAGGTTACCATAGTGACCAACAACGTGGCGACCGTGGGAGGCGAGAGCGTCAAGGCGCGTTGCCAGGGCGACATGGAGAAAGCGGACATGGTTGATGGTGAGAGGAGGAGAGCATGATGACTTTGGCAACTCTATACAGACCCTTTAAATCTGTGGCTCTGGGCTGAAAAAATGCTAACCTTTGACATCTGACCTCTAGGGATCAAAGAGAGTGTTTGCTGGATGCCCCATGCAGAGGTCAACCCCAACAAGACCTGTGAGTACCAGGCCCTGTGCTCGCGCTTCAAGGACCTGCTGACACTGCCAGGTGAGGAACACACACTGTCTTTGTGTACTGCCCTCTCGCTCTGACTTAATCATAACTTCTCCCATATTTAGATTTTCTCTCCCTCCCTTTGCCCCCTCCCCCTATCATCTCTCTCAGATGGTTACTTCAACGAGGATGCCAAGTATAACCTGTGTTACTGTGAGTCGTGCCACAAGCTGCGGGGGGACGAGTCCTACTACAAGAGAGGGGAGCCCCCACGGGACTACGCCCTGCCCTTTGGCTGGTGCCGCTTCGCTCTGAGGTCAGAAGTTACAGACAGCCAATCAGTGGGCTTCAAAAACTGTCTTCATCCAATCACACTGTAGTGTGAACTATGTTCAACCAATTACTCAACCAAAGTGCTCTTCAAGTCCAATTAATCAGCCTGAATTAGTTTTATCTAGTTCAATTAACAAATGACTTAATTACTTATTTTTCACTTTGGCGAGAGAAGGGGAGAATGAAAGTAAAAAAATTGTATACAGGAAAGCATTAAACTGTCTGAGTATCAATGTCATAGGACTCTGGTAGAGGGGTTATCTAACATCTTGGTGTGTGTGTGTTCTCCTGCCTGCAGGATCAAGCCCCACTGTGATGTGTCCAATTCGTTTAAGCAGTGGCACATAGCCTACCACGGCACCAGCGTAGGGGCCCTCAGACGCACACTGGACCATGCCCAGCTACTCTCTGGTACGACACAACATTTATTTCCTTATCCACTTTTGGACCAACAAACGATTGTGAATTGACCACAGGTTGCTTATTTTGATGAGCATATCACCTCAAACTGTTGTGTTTCTCTCCGAATGCAATGACCGCATTTCTAGCCTTTTGAAAAACATGGTTGATTTCCAGAACCATTTCCACTCATGATTTAGTTGAGGGTGTTGTAAATGAACTAAACCGTGTTGTCTTGGTGTTTCAGGGACGTCGTCCATCTTCTCTGTGTCTCCGGTGAAGACGGAGGGTCCTAACGGCTACAGTGAGCCAGAGGAGAACAGCAGCAACAGCCTCCCTGACAGGGACAGGGAAACGGACAGGGAGGTGCCCCGGGTTCAGCTGTCCCCCACCATGCGCTACTCCGGCCTGGAGATGTTCGCCCCCAAAGTGCAGTACGTGTGTCACTCACTACTACTGTTTTCTACCCTGTCTTTCTCTGTTTTCTCTCTCATCCTCTTCTCTCTTTATCTGCCTTTTGCTGTTATTCAAATTGAAATGATTACTCTTGTTCTTTCACTGTCTTGCTTTCATTCTTCTTCCCATGACTCCTGATCTCCTCACTCGGCCCTTTCACTCTCTCCCTCCAGATTCCGGGACCCCCGTTCTCACTGCTGTCACCAGGCCCAGGTGGGTTTCCAGGTGTGTGTCCGGCCGGGCTCCTATAAGGTGGGTCCCCAGACCCTGGGAGCCATCGAACCCCTGGATCCCCGCTTCAGCAACACAGAGATCGAGTGGATCACCAAGGATCAGGGGGGCACCCTCCTCTACGGCCTGCTCATACGGGTGGAATGATAGCAGGAGTAGTGAAGAGATTGTTGGATGGAGAGAGAGGGGGGGAAAGGGAGCTACTCTCTCCCAGCAGTGCCTCAAACTACTGCTTCTCCATCAACCAAATTACAGACTTTGGGAGTCTTTGGAATTAGGGAATTTCCCTCCTGTTGCTGGGCGGTTTGTTGATTGACAATTCAGTTTTGTTTGTTTAGGACTTGTTTTTTTTTCTGACACTTAACAGGGAGGGACTAGGGTGGATTCAGAGAAGAACAACCAGACAGACACTGCCTGCACTTTGTTTTGGACACTTCGTGGGCGATTTTTATTTTTAAAATTTTAACATGTATTTTACATTTTTTTTATTCGTCATAATACAACACTTGTTTTTTGTCACAGACATTTTTATTTTAGCGCAGTTTTGTCTTCCCGGTCTCTGTTCCCTCCCTCACTCTAGCTTGTTTTTTTTATCAACCCCTTTACCCCATTCCAAGACCTGGACCGTTTGTTGAACCACCTCGCAACGTCGCCGCCACACGGTCACTGGCTATTGGATTATTATTTTTAAGCGAAAGACTTAACCGCAGGTCAGAAGGACAATAGAGATGGACACTAACACCACCGTCAGAACTAGTGGGAGAGAAATTTTTAAATGTTTTTTCAACCGGCCAGTCTGGCCGCTAAGCTTCGTCTCCCAAATTCTCCCCCATCACTGCTTTACCCCGTGTCATATTCACTTCACTGGAGATTAGAGGGATTCTACACATGCTTTGTAGAGGGAATACCAGGGGTGTGTTCAGCAGGGAGAATCATTTTTGAAAGGAGAGGTTCTACCGGCGCTTGTCCAATGCACAGTCCTGTTGCAAAAAGTCATTCTTACAGTGTGCCCTACTGAACATGACCTTGATGCATAAAGACCAAGGCTGATTCCATTTCAACTAGTGATCGAAATGGGCCCGGACCTGAAGATCTCTCCTCATTCTCTCATTTTCTATAGCTAGTTCAGGAGGAAAACGTTGTGGATTGTTGCAGATAGAAATGTCATGAATGGAGTTGACAGGATTCTATACCAGAGAGGCATGTTTGTTCTAAAGGTATTTCTACCTGAACTTTCCACAACGTTGTGCACTGCTGAACATGCCCATTTTCTCACATTGTTTACACTGGTTACGTTTAAGTCTCCCTCTATGATCCATCCATTCTGTCATCGTTTACCAGGGAGGAATGTTCAGAGCCAATCACATCATAGGGGTGTGGCTTCACACTGGCGTGTTCATGCAAAGACTCTTGGTAAATGGAGTCTTTTTTTACGAAATGCAGGCCCTGATGCTGGAGTTTACATTGCGAATGTGATTCATTAGGGTTTTTGTTGTTTTTTGTAGTCCGTTTACGTTCTACCTGTCTGCTTCATGTTAAAACAAACTCCCTCTATTTTACATAATAATTACATAGATTAACACAGGGGTTCATTAATTCCTGATTAAAATATTCAGCATTTTTTTTTTGTATGTGGACAGCTCTTCAAAGCATATCTTTTAACCATTCTGTTTTGTTTGGCAACAAAATAATCTTAGATACTTACGTATTACATACATCACTACATGCATAAATAACCCCGCCATCTTGCCAAGTCATTGTTTTGACAAAAAAGGTGAGGAAAACAGTGGTATCGAGTCAAGATTCAAGGTTGTCGACTTTCCTCACACAAAACTGTGTGTAAACTAACTTATTGCAAACGTGGGGTTTGAAAAAATGTACTTGCAACGTTCAATCAAAATGTGAAAAATATATGGGGTTGTTTAAAAGCCCAGTGCTGCTTTTTACGAGAATGAATTTGTATTCTTTTTTCCCCTTTTTTGTTCTGTATGTTGCATTGTACAGGCTGTTACATAACATCATCTTCTTGATTTGTAAAAAATAAATAAAAAATGAATAAACCAATAGACAGTGCACATTATGACTGGATTGGCTTCGTGTGTTACTCCTTTTAAGGCGCTTCTCTTGGTTCCTTTAAAAAATAAAAACAAATTGGTAGTATAATTTCTTTCTCCAGTCACTGACATGTCGCATATGTCCTCAATCACACCTTTTTTCAAAAATATTTATAGGACTGATTCCTTAACGCCAATAGTGTTCTTTCAGCTTTCCAAAAAAAAACTGGCGGCTCACTTGATTTGCAGGATGTGTTTTTATAACTCGTTCAAGTGCTAGTCGGATCCTAGGTCAGAACTAAAGGAAACTGTAATTTCCGACTTGCTAACTGGTTAAACACCACATGTGGAACATGTGGAACTACAACCAGTTAGCAAGTCGAACATTTCTGAGTTTCCCAGTTCCGACTAGCATGTGAACACTGCATGAACACACCCACATCAGGCAATCAAATCAAATCAAATGTACGAAGGCCTATATAAATACATCAGCTGATATCTCAAAGTGCTGTACAGAAACCCAGCCTAAAACCCCAAACGGCAAGCAATGCAGGTGTAGAAGCACGGTGGCTAGGAAAAACTCCCTAGAAAGGCCGAAACCTAGAGAGGAACCAGGCTATGTGGGGTGGCCAGTCCTCTTCTGGCTGTGCCGGGTGGAGATTATGACAGAACATGGCCAAGATGTTCAAATGTTCATAAATGACCAGCATGGTCCAATAATAAGGCAGAACAGTTGAAACTGGAGCAGCAGCACGGCCAGGTGGACTGGGGACAGCAAGGAGTCGTCATGTCAGGTAGTCCTGAGGCATGGTCCTAGGGCTCAGGTCCTACGAGAGAGAGAGAAAGAGAGAATTAGAGAGAGCACACTTAAATTCACACAGGACACCGAATAGGACAGGAGAAGTACTCCAGATATAACAAACTGACCCTAGCCCCCCGACACAAACTACTGCAGCATAAATATTGGAGGCTGAGACAGGAGGGGTCAGGAGACACTGGCCCCATCCGAGGACACCCCCGGACAGGGCCAAACAGGAAGGATATAACCCCACCCACTTTGCCAAAGCACAGCCCCCACACCACTAGAGGGATATCTTCAACCACCAACTTACCATCCTGAGACAAGGCTGAGTATAGCCCACAATGAGCCACGGCACAACCCAAGGGGGGGTGCCAACCCAGACAGGATGATCACATCAGTGACTCAACCCACCCAGGTAACGCATCCCTTCCAGGGACGGCATGAGAGAGCCCCAGGTAGCCAGTGACTCAGCCCCTGTAATAGGGTTAGAGGCAGAGAATCCAAGTGGAAAGAGGAGAACCGGCCAGGCAGAGACATCAAGGGCGGTTCGTTGCTCCAGAGCCTTTCCGTTTACCTTCCCACTCCTGGGCCAGACTACACTCAATCATGTGACCCACTGAAGAGATGAGTCTTCAGTAAAGACTTAAAGGTTGAGACTGAGTTTGCGTCTCTGACATGGGTAGGCAGACCGTTCCATAAAAATGGAGCTCTATAGGAGAAAGCCCTGCCTCCAGCTGTTTGCTTAGAAATTCTAGGGACAATTAGGAGGCCTGCGTCTTGTGACCGTAGCGTACGTGTAGGTATGTACGGCAGGACCAAATCAGAGAGATAGGTAGGACCAAGCCCATGTCATTCTTTGTAGGTTAGCAGTAAAACCTTGAAATCAGCCCTTGCTTTGAAAGGAAGCCAGTGTAGGGAGGCTAGCACTGGAGTAATATGATCAATTTTTTTCGTTCTAGTCAGGATTCTAGCAGCCGTATTTAGCACTAACTGAAGTTTATTTAGTGCTTTATCCGGGTAGCCGGAAAGTAGAGCATTGCAGTAGTCTAACCTAGAAGTGACAAAAGCATGGATTAATTTTTCTGCATCATTTTTGGACAGAAAGTTTCTGATTTTTGCAATGTTACGTAAATGAAAAAAAGCTGTCCTTGAAATGGTCTTGATATGTTCTTCAAAAGAGAGATCAGGGTCCAGAGTAACGCCGAGGTCCTTCACAGTTTTATTTGAGACGACTGTACAACCATTAAGATTAATTGTCAGATTCAACAGAAGATCTCTTTGTTTCTTGGGACCTAGAACAAGCATCTCTGTTTTGTCTGAGTTTAAAAGTAGAACGTTTGCAGCCATCCACTTCCTTATGTCTGAAACACATGCTTCTAGCGAGGGCAATTTTGGGGCTTCACCATGTTTCATTGAAATGTACAGCTGTGTGTCATCCGCATAACAGTGAACGTTAACATTATGTTTTCGGGGCCTCCCGGGTGGCGCAGTGGTTAAGGGCGCTGTACTGCAGCGCCAGCTGTGCCATCAGAGTCCCTGGGTTCGCGCCCAGGCTCTGTCGTAACCGGCCGCGACCAGGAGGTCCGTGGGGCGACGCACAATTGGCCTAGCGTCACCCGGGTTAGGGAGGGCTTGGTCGGTAGGGGTGTCCTTGTCTCATCGCGCACCAGCGACTCCTGTGGCGGGCTGGGCGCAGTGTGCGCTAACCAAGGTGGCTTAGGAGGCCTGTAACAGTAGCTATAAAAAGTGATTGAGTAGGCTGCATAGATTTCAAGACTAGAAGCTCAAAAGACGAAAACGTCTTTTTTTTTTTTGTAAATTGAAATTTGCTAAACACCTCCGCCTTTGCGGGATGCACGGAGGATATGGTCACTAGTGTAGCCAGGAGGTGAGGCCTCATTTAACACAGTAAATTCATCAGGCTTAAGCCATGTTTCAGTCAGGCCAATCACATCAAGATTATGATCAGTTCATTGACTATAATTGCCTTTGTAGTAAGGGATCTAACATTACGTAGCCCTATTTTGAGATGTGAGGTATCATGATCTCTTTCAATAATGACAGGAATGGAGGAGGTCTTTATCCTAGTGAGATTGCTAAGGCGAACACCGCCATGTTTAGTTTTGACCAACCTAGTTCGAGGCACAGACACGGTCTCAATGGTGATAGCTGAGCTGACTACACTGACTGTGCTAGTGGCAGACTCCACTATGCTGGCAGGCTGGCTAACAGCCTGGGCCTTCGGAAAGTATTCATACCCCTTGCCTTTTCCACATTTTGCTACATGACAGCCTTATTCTAAAATCGATTAAAATGGTTTTTTTTCCCCTCATCAATCTAAAATGTAAAAAAAAATGTTAATATTTACATAGTATTCAGACCCTTTAATCAATACTTTGTTGAAGCACCTTTAGCAGCGATTACAGCCTTGAGTCTTCTTGGGTATGATGCCTGGTACACCTGTATTTGGGGAGTTTCTCCTATTCTTCTCTGCAGATCCTCAAGTTCTTTCAGGTTGGATGAGGAGCTGTTATATAAATATTCATACACATAGCTCATATAAACAAAGACATTCCGTAGTAAGAACACATACACCCAGCCATAAGACTGACCCCCTCTTCCTTATATAAACACACATCTCATCTCCCTCTAACTGGCCTGTCCCAAGAGCAAAGAACTTTTGCTGTGCACCAATGGGGCCCGCTCTGGCTAGAGCAAGGCCCGCCTCCAACCCTCCGACCAGTCAAGAAGACCGAAACGACAAGACTCCACCTACTTTATTCTATGTATAAAAATGTATGTAACCATTGTATAGGCCTCTTTTTCACCTGGCTCCTTGCCGAGTTATGTGAACTAGGTCCGTGCACGTAAAACTGCGGGACAAGATATCTCTGACTCATTAAAACTGTCTTTTGTTACAACTGAAATCCACTCTGTCCAACGTCCGTGATTTAGTCTCAACTCTCCAGTTTTTGAACACTAACAGAGCATCGCTGCAGAGCTATTTTCAGACACATGCAAACATGTGTCATGTTTCATGAGCTGAAATAAAATCTCCCAGCAATAAAAAAAAAAGAGTCCCTGGGTTCGCGCCCAGGCTCTGTCGTAACCGGCCGCGACCAGGAGGTCCGTGGGGCGACGCACAATTGGCCTAGCGTCGCCCGGGTTAGGGAGGGCTTGGTCGGTAGGGGTGTCCTTGTCTCACCGCGCACCAGCGACTCCTGTGGTGGGCTGGGCGCAGTGTGCGCTAACCAAGGTGGCCAGGTGCACGGTGTTTCCTCCGGCGCATTGGTGCGGCTGGCTTCCGGGTTGGATGCGTGCTGTGTTAAGAAGCAGTGCGGCTTAGTTGGGTTGTGTATCGGAGGACGCATGACTTTCAACCTTCGTCTCTCCCGAGCCCGTACGGGAGTTGTAGCGACGAGACAAGATAGTAGCTACTACAACAATTGGATACCACGAAATTGGGGAGAAAAAAGGGGTAAAATTCAAAAAAAATAAAATAAAATAAAAATTCAAAAAAAAAAAGCTTATTTCTCTCAAATTTTATGAATAAATTGGTTAACATCCCTGTTAGTGAGTATTTCCCCTTTGCCATGATAATCCATCCACCTGACAGGTGTGGCATATCAAGAAGCTGATTAAAAAACATGATCAATACGCACCTTGTGCTAGGGACAATACAAGGTAGTTAGGTCACACAATACAATGCCATAGGTATCTCAAGTTTTGAGGGAGCTTGCAAATGGCATGCTGACTGCAGTAATGTCCACCAGAGCTGTTGCCAAATAATTGAATGTTCATTTCTCTGCCATAAGCCGCCTCCAACGTCGTTTTAGCGATTTTGTCAGTACACCCAACCGGTCTCGCAAACGCAAACAATGTGTAACCACGCCAGCCCAGGACCTCCACATCCGGCTTCTCCACCTGCGGGATCCTCTGAGACGAGCCACCCGGACAGCTGAAAGACTGGCCTACTGACCTAGACCTGATAGACTGATAGCCTGTCTGCCTGAAACACAGAGAAGGCTGCTATTGACTGAAACAGGTCAGAAGGCAAGGGCGGACAATGGTTATCCATGTTGATGGTTGGTCACAGACAGGCAGAGGGGTGTACATTTAAGGAGCCATAATGAGTACTGTGTTATCTATCAGTTATTTGTGTATGTTCACAAGCAGCTACCCCTACTTCCATTGTTAGTCAGAACCTGAGGCTAAAGCTGGAACCATAATTCACACACACTGTCTATTCAGCACATCAAGTTGAAAGTCATCAACAAGTCTAAGTCGGTGTTATGTGCTGAAGGAGTTCAGGTCTCAAGTGTGACAGTGTGCCTCAGGCAATCGTTCAGGCAGAAATAATCATAAGTGACGTTTAACCAAGCATATAATGAGATGGTTAGGGCTGTGACCATACCAGTATCACAATGTTTTTTCCATGTCAAAAATGAAAACACGAAGCAGACCAAACTCTTTGGTCCTTGAAAAACCTGATGTATGTAAAAAATGTTTTGTGCTATAGCTTGGAAAATTAACAAATGTGACTAGATGACAACATGATGATGCTTGTTTCCAACAAATAACTTAAATCCAGTTCCTGTTTGGTTTTCTTTCCACGATACTAACGAGTATCGCAATACTTGTATCGTCCCGGCCCTAGAGATAGTCAGAGGGTACTCAGTCAACAACTACAGTGCTGATTGTACCCACAAAACTTGTATAGGAGAAAGAAGGAAGGAGGAGATGAGTGTTAGATGATGGACTGGTGGCAGCCGGACGGGAACAGAAGCAGCAGCACCGTGTAGCGAATAAAGTAACTTTTTGGACCTGAAGGCCAAGACTGTCAAGATAAAGGTGCTCAAAGTTGAAACATTTTGCGCACCCCATCCTACCATGAGACATCCATGTCTTCATCACTGGAAAAGGTAAACAGTTGAGATGTCAACCCTCCATAGGAAACCTATTGGAATCATAGAGATATAGATAACAGAAGAGACATTACCATTTCATTTGATATTCGACGGTGGGTGGACCGGCGGTCATCGTTGTGGTAGTAATTTGAAGTTAAAACATTTCAACTGCAGTGGTCTGAAGGGATAGGTCCATTCTGTGAGTTCTATTTCTGATTGAAATGCCACACGCCCTGTATTCAAGAGCACATTGTGTGTCAACCGATGGCAGTGGTTTGGCATTCGGGTCCAAAAAGTACCTTTCTGACCACTTCTTCCAAACAGGTACATAAAGTCTTGTTTCAATTCAAAAGGGATTCTGTCAAAAAAGTGATTGAATTCAAATGGATTTACCCCCATTCTCTTGTACAAGGCTGAGTGACTGTTCATACAAGTAAAACAACCTCACCACGTCACAAACCTGTCTGACTAGCCAGTGCTGTTTTTGACAGAACGCTTCAACAGAAAGACTAAGTCAGAGACAAACACTGAGGACACAGCATTGTTGAAACTGTTAAAGGCAGAACACCCTCCATCTGCAATACAATCTCAGGATTCAGGATGTTGTAGTTGCCGATATAGATATTTCCTGAATGGATTTGATGTCTTTATAGAGAATGAGGGACAACTGGATTAATACCTCAAACTGACTGGAATTGACTCCCAACCATGCGTACAGGTGAGCCATTGGAATCTTTACAAATGTATGATCTCAATTCTCAACTGATCTCATTTCTGAAGTTACAGAGAGCAAGGCATTATAACCTCCTTAAAAAGAGAAGCTTTCCTACACAGGTTGATGATAAGTCATTGCTATGGTGACGAACCGAACCTCTCTTTCGGTTGAATATTGCAACGTCTGTGGCTAACTCGTCGGAAGTATATGCTGAATAAAAACCGATGCTTTGCAGTTTGGGTCTCAATGAAATTCATGATTTGTTGATGACATCATTTTCCATTTTTATAGAATGTCGGAAACCAAAACGGTGGTATAAAAAAATCCCATCCGCTGTTTAGTATGAATGTAGTGAATGTAACAAATCATGTCTCTCTGCTGCAAAGGGTGTTATGGGTGTAAGATGGCACAGTGATGCCATCTGTTGGTAAATGTTCATTACTGCAACTCTTGTGTTTTACCGGGGTGCTTCAGATACCCGGATGTGTTGTGATGTACTGAACAAGACTGGTTACTCGCATCAATGCCTCTGTCTCGTCATTTAGCATTCAAACATGGTGTCAGAGTCGGATAACTAACCATGCTTTCCGCAAATTAGAGTCACCTGCTCTGGTTTACAAACAAATGCTTATTTGTGTAAAATTTCGCCCGGAATTGGCCTTAAGCTAGAGTGAGTTTGCTAGTTAGCTTCAGTGTTGTTAGCATCAGTTAGACATGGCAGCGAACATTCCCCCTCCCGCCGTTATGAAGCTCAGCGGGGATTGGAGCACGAACTGGGATACGTTTAGAGGTGAATGGGAGGACTACGCGCTCGCAACGGGACTTCTGGAAAAGGAAGATGAGGTAGTGGCTGCCACTTTGAGGACTATAATGGGAACTGAATGCCGACACGTATACAAACACAACCTGAACCTAACAGCAGCACAGCAAGGTAACGCTATAGCTATTCTTGATGCTCTTGAACATTACTTTACGCCAGCAAAGAACGTCATCTACGAGCGTTATGTTTTCGGTCGTTGCAAACAGGAGGACGGGGAGTCCATTGACAGCTTTGTCACTAGGTTAAGGGAAAAGGCAGCTACATGTGACTATGGTGCTTTAAGAGATGAACTGATCAGAGATACGATTGTGCTTGGCATAACGGATGAGGGCACCCGCAGACGTTTGCTGAGAGAACGTGACCTGACGCTGGCCTTGGCAGTGGAGACATGCCGTGCAGCAGAGCTTACTGATATACGGATGAGGTCCATGGAGCTAGAAAGGCAACATACGGACAATGTAAATGCTACATTCAGGCAGCCAGTAAAGAAATTCCCCTTTGCCACAGCTAATGCTAATACTACAGCCAACTCTGCAGTAGACAACCCCAATACATGCCGATATTGTGGCATTTCTCATGGACGAGGAAAAGAACACTGCCCAGCCTATGGAAAAATATGCAAATCCTGTGGTACAGCTAATCACTTCGCAAGGGTCTGCATGAAAAGCAAGAGAAAGGAGGGTAAAGTGCACTCCATGGAAACAAACACAGATGAAGGGAACGACAGCACAGAGGATGTATATGCTAGCGAGTGCATAGGGGCAGTGAGGGCAAAAGGACAAAAGTGGTTTGTCACTCTGCTACTTAATAATAAACCACAGCAATGCCAGCTAGATTCAGGGGCCACATGCAACGTTATGAGCCTTAAAGACAAAAGGAGGCTTGCGCCCAGAGACAAACTCACACAGAGTAGCACCAAGCTGAAACTGTATTCAGGCCAGTTCATGACCTCTTTAGGCCTGTTTGTGACAGAGTGTGTTTTACGTGGCCAGAAATACACCCTTGAGTTTGAAATAGTTGAGGCTAGTCAACAGCCATTACTGTCAGGTTCTACATGCGAGCGCCTTGGACTTATTAACTTCACCATCCCAGCTGATCTTAACATTATTGACAAAGTCCAGGCTGGGCCCCTGAGCAAGGAGACACTCCTAAGCAAGTACCATGATGTCTTCAACGCACCGGTCGAGTCAGTTCCTGGGGAAGTCCACTTTGAGTTGGACGCAGAAATCCAGCCTGTCCAGTGTGCACCCCGCAATGTACCAGTGGCCATGAAAGCAGCTACGAAGGCTCAGCTTGACAAATACGAAGCAGATGGCCACATCATATCCGTCACCGAGCCTACGGACTGGATAAGTAATATGGTTATCGTCAAGAAACCAGACAAGCTACGGATATGCATTGATCCTAAACACCTCAACCGGGCTCTGCGACGTTCACATTACATTATGCCCACGTTGGAGGATGTTCTTTACAAGCTCCCAAAGGCCAGAGTCTTCACGCTCGTGGATGCCAGAGATGCCTTTCTGCAGTGCAAGCTCGACGAGCCCAGCAGCTACATGACCACCTTTTGGACACCCTGGGGCAGGAAGAGGTGGTTGAAGCTTCCGTTTGGTGTCTCCGTGGCTCCAGAGGTGTATCAGCGGAAACAGCATGAGCTGTTGATGGGACTTAGTGGCGTGGAACCCATAGCAGATGACATTCTCGTAGTGGGCTGTGGGGACAGTGATGAGGAGGCAGAATGTGACCATGACGCCAAGCTGCTGGCCCTGATGGTCAGATGCAGACAGGTCAAGCTAAGGCTAAGCATAAAAAAGCTTCAGTTTAAAGTGCCAGAGGTCCGCTTTCATGGGCACATCTTGTCCTCCACCGGATTGAAGGCGGATCCTGAAAAAGTGAAGGCTGTCTTGGAAATGCCCCACCCATCTGACGTGAAGGGAGTGCAGCGCTTCGTCGGATTCGTCACCTACCTGGCCAAATTCCTACCGCGGCTCTCTGAAGTGTGTGAGCCACTGAGGAGGCTCATGGACAAGGACACCATCTGGCATTGGCTCCCAAAACATGACGCAGCGGTGAGGGAAATAAAACAACTGGTCACCCAGACACCTGTACTGCGATACTACAATGTGTCAAAACCTGTCACGATTCAGAGTGACTCAAGCCAGTATGGACTTGGCTGTTGCCTCATGCAGGAGGGCCAGCCTGTGGCATTCGCCTCTAGGGCACTCACCCCAACAGAGCAGAACTATGCCCAGATAGAGAAGGAGTGCCTCAGCATTGTGTTTGCATGCCAACGCTTCCACCACTACCTGTACGGGCGCGACAATATTACCGCAGAGACCGATCACAAGCCCCTTATTGCTATATTCAGCAAGCCTCTCCTGAATGCCCCAAAACGACTGCAGAGCATGCTACTGGCCCTACAAAACTACAACCTCAAGGTGGTGTATAAGCCAGGGCCAGAGATGTATGTGAGTGACACGCTCAGCAGGGCTACTGCATCAGGCACTCACACACGCTCCATGCATGAACAACACGCAGTGTGCAGCTTGCAAACAGAGCAAGTGGATGTTGAACACATCAACCAGGCTGACTACCTTAATGTTACGGACCAGCGCTTTATACAAATCAGACAGCACACAGACAGGGACGGGCAACTCCAGGCATTGAGGTCTGTGATTCTGATGGGCTGGCCCGACTGCAGGGAAGAAACTGCTTTAGCCGTCAGAGAATATTGGCCAATCAAAGAGGAGCTCAGTGTTCAAAACGGAGTGATATTCAAGAGTCAGAGAGTCGTTATTCCCCGGTCTCTGCGCCCTGAGATGTTGGCACGCGTGCACTCAAGTCACATAGGAGGTGAGGCCTGTTACAGACAAGCACGTGACACACTGTATTGGCCAGGAATGCAGAGTGAAATTAAAGACTATGTCAGTAAATGCACAATCTGCAATGAATATGCCATTGAGCAACAGAGAGAGACGATGATGTCCCACGAGCTACCGATGCGCCCCTGGCAGATAGTAAGTCTAGATCTCTTCCAGCACAGTGGCAAAGACTTTCTGCTGGTAGTCGATCATTACTCAGACTTTTGGGAGATCGACCTCCTCCCCGACCTCTCAGCAGAGACAACGATCAAACGCTGCAAGGCTCAGTTTGCCCGCTATGGACAGCCAGATAGGGTAATTTCAGACAATGGACCCCAATTCTCCGGAGTTGAGTTCCGAAAATTTGCTGCAGGATGGGAATTCGAGCACGTCACTTCATCACCACGACACCCAAAAGCTAATGGGAAGGCAGAGTCCGCAGTAAAAATCGCAAAGAACCTCTGCAAAAAGGCTCTGCGAGAGGGCAAAGATGCTTGGAAAGCAATCCTGCAGTGGCGCAATACCCCGACAGAAGGCATGGACAGCAGCCCGGCACAGCGCCTCATGGCACGGCGCTTAAAAGCAGCTCTGCCAGTAGCCAGCACTCTCCTGGAGCCATGTGTGGTGACAGACGTGCTGGTGAAGCTACGTCACAGAAGACAGGTCTCCAAGTTCATCTACGACAAATCAGCAAAAGACTTACCTGAGCTCAGGGTGGGTGAAACGGTGCGAATGAAGCCACTACCAGGGGACCGGACAGGCCTCTGGAGACTCGGATCCTGTGTACAGAAAGTGGCACCACGCTCCTACTTGGTCGAAGTGAATGGATCACTGTACCGTCGTAACAGGGTTGACCTTCGGATTGCTGAGACAGCACCTACTCAGAACCCTGATGGTCAAAGGGGTCGCATGACAAAAGACAGAACCCCAGCAAGTCACATGGGGCCTGAGGCACTGGGCGAAGAGCCAGGGGATCACAGGTCGGCCGCTCCCTCACCCATCAATTCTCCCCTTAGACATTCAGGTGACACGCCTGTGCGGGAACCCGCAGTCCTCGCAGACAAGCCCCCTGTCTTTTCACGATGCGGGCGTCTGTCCCAGCCACCAAAAAGACTTAATCTGTAGGTTTCCCATCAGGGATTGTTGACAGAGATAAAAGTGAAGAGAATATCAAAATGTGTTGTTGTTCTGGAAAAAAAAAAAAAAAAAAAAAAAAAAATACTAAACTGTTCATGTTGGAAATTGTTACTAGGTTTGTTTTGTTAGTGAATTGACACCTCCTGTCCTATTTTATTAAAGGGAAGATGTTATGGGTGTAAGATGGCACAGTGATGCCATCTGTTGGTAAATGTTCATTACTGCAACTCTTGTGTTTTACCGGGGTGCTTCAGATACCCGGATGTGTTGTGATGTACTGAACAAGACTGGTTACTCGCATCAATGCCTCTGTCTCGTCATTTAGCATTCAAACAAAGGGGTTCTTACTGTAACGTACTACTTGTGGTCGAGCTAGGTTCAGAGTGCATTAATGCATGGAACTGTAATGTGTTTTTACTGGCCAAAGCACATGATCCATTCCAAAACAGTACAGAAATGTCCCAATCTCATCCGATTTTCTCTCTCTCTCTCTCTCTCTCTCTCTCTCTCTCTCTCTCTCTCTCTCTCTCTCTCTCTCTCTCTCTCTCTCACTCAAATTGCTAGGGGGCTGGCTCACATGGAGGAACATGTTGAAAAACAGTTGCTTTCAAACTAGGAATTCTGTGGCTAATTGAGGTAAAACAGGAATTCTGCTCATAGATTATACATGTATGATCTACACATTTACACATCCAGCCCAAAGCGGGAGGTTTAAAAAAAGCTCACTGGTGCAGCAATCTGAGCAGCGTAGTCAGGTATTTGCATAGTTGCACACCAAATTCCAGATCATGATTTCGATGGGTGAATGGACTCCGGCATTAAGGATATTTTATTGTTGAGTTGCCTATTGTTAAACCTACTTATGTAACCTCTGTTGTCAGAGAGTTGAAAATTGTAAAATTGTTCAAGTTCAAGGTGGCATACTTGCAAGATAAAACTGTGTTGAACTACTGTAACTCATATTTGCAGTTTAGGCTGTAGACAGAGTATTAGTATACTGTATGTATAGGAGGTGTGGTCATCAACTATTAATACCTAGGGGGGTATGTCACTCACTGAATTTGCTGGGTTGCTCTCTCTCTCTCGCTCGCTCGCACGCACGCACGCACACACACACACACACACACACACACACACCTGTAGGATAATAACTACAAGTCTGGGCCAGTCCTGAAACTGATCAACAAGTAGGCCTACAGGCCAGGGGATATCAAGTCAGTTGTTCAACTGAATGCATTTAATCAAAATGTGTCTTCTGCATTTAACCCAACCCCTCTGAATCGAAGAGGTGCAGGGGCCTGTCTTAATTGACATCATCAGCACCCAGGGAGCAGCTGTTCTTGGGTGTAACTGCCTTGCTCAAGGGCAGAACAGCAGATTGTTCCACCATGCTGGCTATGGGATTCAAACCAGCAACCGATCAGTACTGGCAGGGCGCTCTTAACAACGAGGCTACCTGCCGCCAAGGGAAGCAAGATATACAAATCCCTACAATCGTGACAATGCTGCCTCCTTTTGCATTTTATAATGCCAAGCTGTCCTATAGCTTTATCATCATTCCTCAGCTGCTTTTTCAAAGTGATAGTTATTGCTCAATCCTATGGGTGTGGTAGGTATAGAATTTTCTGGAATTCAACCTGTTGTGAATGTGTCTCGGAAGGTGTGCCTCTTTCGAGTCCAAGTCTTCATTCCTTTCTTTCACATGAGGATCTCTTCTGCAGCTACAGAGAAATACTTATTAGAGGATTAGAGGAAGACTATTAGAGGACATAATTGCAGAATGACGCTCTGTGTGTATGAAAAGTTGTATTGCTGTCACAATGAATTCATACAATGGTTGTCTTGCCGCGCATCATATTTCTTGTTTCTAACTTTGGAACATTATCTGTGTAATTGTTTGACATGTTTACCGCACCATTAGAAGCTCGTAACACAAGCATTTCGCTGCACCCGCTATAACATCCGATAAACTGCTACAAAATAAACTTTGACCTGATTTGATATCGTACCTGAGAACAAAATAAAACAGTATAATGACACTAATAATGAGAAACTCTGTCAGACTGCCATCATTCAGATTGGCTGTATTCAGACTGTCTCTCTCTCTTTCCTCTTCAGGTGAAAATGACATGCCCAAACTGACCTCTTGACTTGACCTCTGATAGGTCAGGGCTCAGATTGGAATAACCCCGAAAATACAGACCAGTCTAAACCCCTCAACATGTCTTTCCCGGAACCCTTCACGTCCCCCTTACCCCCCAGACCAGAGGCCAAACCCCGGCCCCCCATCTCTAGAAAAACCCCTTCCTCCAATGGAGCCCCTTCCACCCCCTCCCAGCTTGGAGAGATGGGCAGCACAGACCACAATTCGGGGGGGAAAGTCAACAGCATTGTGAGTAAGTTCAGCCACCCAGAGACTACACCAACCACCAGTGGAGATGCTAAACTAACCACCAATCCAACTCTCCGGACCCGGGGGCCCAGGAGGGCCCCCACAGTCAAACCCAAACCGACCCGGCACTCTGTCCAGCAGTCTGGGGGTCCAGACCAGGCTCCTCCACTGCCCATGAATAGGAGCCGGATCCTGCGTCAGGCCAAAAGAGAGACCCCTGGAGGAGAGGAGGGAAATGGCATCACAGTCAGTCGATCAGGTAGAGTCAGTCAGTATATCAATCAATGAATTAATCAATATTCATTTGTATGAGTCCTCTCACAAAAATATGTTAGGATAGGGACTGATAATTTGTTAGCATTACCAATGTAGCCTATTTTTCTACAAGGCAAGCATTACGGAGAGAGAGCTACAAACTGAACTGTTTTTTTTCCAAATTAGCTATCCCATGGGTGTTCATTAATCAAGTGTTGTCAAGCAACACAGTAACACATGACCTAATCACTTTCATAACATATCCTCCAAAAGCATTAACAACACTCCCAGCCCAACCCCACAAGCTAGACCTGGGGGTGGCAGGTTAACAAAACAACATGTTTGGAATTTTAATGGAACAATCATTGACAGGTTTCATGTACCTCTACACATTTCTTTTGTCAGTTTGATGTTAACCATATGCAGCAAACGTCACCGTATGTCACATGTGAGTGCAGTATGTGTGGTATGTTCCTTTGAGAGCGGAATCTCTGCTCGTGTGTGTTGCCTAGTCCCTGAGGCCGTGAGGGGGACACCTGTTTTCACCTAACCTAGAGACAGACGGGTGTGGCTAGACCACGTGATCTGACTACCCTAACAGACAGAAGCACCTGTATACAGTAGGTAAACACAGCTCTGTATAGGTAAAGCAGGTCTACTGAAACAGACTGGCTGTACTCCAACACACTCTGGGACGAGAAGTGAGTGTGTGTGTGTGTGTGTGTGTGTGAGTGTGCCAAACAGCGAGAGAGAAAGAGAGAGAGAAAAACGGGTAAAGAGAGGCAGTGAGAGGTTACATAGAGACTTCGAAGAGAGGCAGAAAGCGACAGAAGAAGAGGAGAGAGCGCGAGAGGAAATGAAAGAGAGAGGGCCAGAGGCTCCCTGTCTAAGACTGCACTGCTTAAAGGCCTTGAAGAGGGTCTCACTGTTTCTACTGTTGCAGAGGGAAAGAAAATAAGGAGCTGATAGCATTTCTGACAACAAAAAAGAACAAACAAACATCAAAATAGGTTCATTTTTTGGCTGTTTCCTGTTAGTATTAAATGCTCATGAAGCTAAACAACTTGATAATACTTCCCTATGTTTATCTGACAAAGCAGAACGGTGTATTATGAAAATAAGAATGATGTTAATTTGGCTAAGAAAACAAACACACACATCGGTTTTCTATCGTTGTGGGGACCAAATAATTGATTCCCATTCAAAATCCTATTTTCCATAATCCCTAACCTTAACCCCAAACGCCTAAACCTAACCCTAATTGTAACCCTAACCTCTAAAATATACTTTTTCCTTGTGGGGACCGGCGAAATGTTCCCACATGTCCCACTTGTCCTTGCTTTACTATCCTTGTGAGGACTTCTGGTCCCCTCAAAGATAGTAAACCAAAACGCACACATTCCCAAGTAATAATATATGCCATTTAGCAGACACTGTTATCCAATGCAACTTAGTCATACACGCATACATACATTTGACCTATGGGTGGCCGTGGGAATCAAACCCACAACCCTGGAGGTGGAAGCACTATGCCCCACCAACTGAGCCAGACAGGACCACGTGACATAATTTCACTCATCTCTTAACTATGCTATGACACGGTCATCAGACTGCTTCTACCACGTCAATCTTTACTGTTCAGGCACTGGAGACTTCCTTTATTCACTCTCTTCTGTTATGATGCACTCTTTCTGTGAGGCCTAAGGCTTAAAGGGAAACTCCACCCAAAAACTATCTTTTGGTATTTGTTTCATTAGTCCATTTGTTGACATAGTCCCCAAATGTTTGGCTTGTCAGCACTCCATTTTTCAAGATATGTAGCTTTCAAAATACGGAAATCATTACTGTATGATGCTGCATATGATGCAAAATACATCACGCGCGGATGATTTCTGTATTTTGATATGTACATATCTTGAAAACTTGTGGGAATATGTCAACAATGGACTAATGAAACAAATATCAAAATAAAATGTTGGGGTGGTGTTTTCTTTTGTTGCCTTTCCCTAGAGAACTGAGGTCAATCAGGACACAGAAAGAGAAACACACACACACGCACACGCACACGCACACGCATGCACACACACACACACGCGCACACACGCACGCACGCACACACACACACACGCACACACAGTGAAAGTGATATGCCCTGCTATCATATAATTCAGATGTAGGAACATTCTAGACACATTCACAGTGATCAGTGAACGCCATAAAGGGTTTAAGTCTGCCAAGGTTCAAGGGTCAACAGAGAAAGTGATCCCTAGTTCTGGGGGTTCCTTTTAACAATAAAGCCAAACAAAACAAAACAAAAATGATTATTTCTGATGCTTTGCTAATTTCCCATTACTGCAAATATCTAAGCAAACACGTGGCAGTGGATGTAAAAAGTGATGTTATGTTAATGCTAATTTAGTGATATGTGTCCCTCCCTCTCCCATCAGCACCTGGCGGAAAGGAGGTAGAGCGACAGCTGATTGGAGGAGTGGAAGCAGAGGCGGAGCACGGTTCAGACACGCCCCTTAACCCATGCTTCGACTGGGAATGCAGCTGTGTTTGCCACCTCCACATGCCCGGCATGAAGCTGGTATGGGTGCCCATCGATGAGGAAGAGAAAGAAGATGAAAAGGAGGAGGAGGTTAAACTGGAAAGGGAGGAGGAAGAGAGTAGAGGGGAGGGGACCTCCTTGGCCATAAAATGCCCCCCCACCCCACCTAAACAGACCCAATCTTTCCCAAGTCATTTTAAAGCTTCCATAGAGGAGGAGGAAGAGTCTATATATGAAACTACTCTACCAATGGTGGATCCAACACCTAGAAAGATCTGCCAAGAACTGGACATTCCCCTTATCAAGGTTCAGAAAACTGTCTATTGGTCAAAACTGTCCTCCAGCAACTCGGAGGACAACACTTCGGTCCAGTCCGATTCGGACCCATCCCAAACCCAGACTGCTGAGGATGCCTCCGTGGCTATCCCACCTCGGGTATCTCTCGCCCAGGACAAGTCCAAAACACCCGGCCACAACCTCATGCCCATTCCCAGGGGGGGTATCGCCTTGCCCCAGCCCACCGCGGAGGAATGGCGCTCCCTGCGCCCCTCACCCCCCAATCCTTCCGCCAGTCCCATAGTACTCCACCGGGCGGGCAACAGAGTCCCCCCACCTCAGCCCCCCAAGACAGACATCTCCGTCCATTCCGTCAAGCAAGCTATAAAAGGTCACTATAAAAGTAAACACACAATAAACCTGTTTTCTGACATCTTTTATAGTGAGAGGTCATATATTGTTCATGCTTTTGTGTCTCCCTCTAGAACACGAGGAGGATGGAAGCGCTGAAGGAGAGGAGGAGGATACAGAAGAAGACAGGTGAGCTCACTCATCCCCGAGGTTCTTCTATTTCTTCCTCTTATGATGACCTCCATATTTCCTGTGGTACTCTCATCTCCCATGTCTCGTTTTGGCCCTGCTGAAAATCTTCCTTCCTTCCTGTAAGTGACCACAGATCAGAGAGGGTTGGATTGGTGTCGGTGATAGGGTTTCACTTATCCAATCACTTATCAGTGATTACCAAAAGGAGGAGAGGAAGGAAGCATATTTAAAGTGTTAGAACCAGACCTATTTCTCACTCATTCATTGTCCAGCTCAGTCAGTTATATAACACCCTGCTCTTCTTCTTCCCAGTGCCCCTCTCAGGAGAGGATGCTTTATTGCCTGGGAGTCCAGACAGCTGGATGGTAAGGTTACCTGACACCCCTGACACAACCAAAAAGCACCCAAAATATCAGTCATGCATGAATCAGGTTACAGAACTATAGGTGTAACATTAGACCAAAGGAACAGAACATTCTTGGTCCATCATCATTGTTTGAGGGTCACCCATAGAGTGATACCACACATATTTAAACCTCATCCTTTTTAGTGTTTGACCTTTGCCCTTTGACCCCTCAGTGCCTCTGTACCAGACGTACCGTGCTACCGTCATCCACAAGGAGATCCGGCGCCAGACGGTGTGCCGCAATACCAGCAAGGCCAGCGCTGACTACCACATGGACTGGACTGCACGCCGGGGTGGAGTGGGCGTGGGGGCGGTGGGCAATGGCAATGGGGCACCCAGTGCCACTATTCCGTTGCCCACCCTGGGCCAGAGCACCCTGTGGCAGGATCTACCAGAAGTACGGAAAAGTGGGGTGCTGGAGACCCTCAGCCCTGCACAGTGCAAGTACCAGGAGGTGAGGGGGAGGGGGGGGGGGGTAAGGTGGGCAGGGGGGAGAATAGGAGGAGAGAGGTGGGAGAATAGGAGGAGAGAGGTGGGAATGAGAATAGAGAAGCAAATGCAATTTATGGCTCAGCTTTTCACGGTTAACGGCATGGCTGCCAGAACATGGGTGTGTCAACATAAACAGGCGTATCAACAGAAGTGGGTATATAAAAAGCAAACAACTAATTTGCCACATTTGTTGCCAATCAGGGCAGTTTTGCGTGGCTGCAACTGTGAGAGCATTTTAGCTAAGCCTAACCCTAACCCTTTTCCTAACCTTAACCTCATTCTCCTAACCTGTTACCTTAACCTGCTACTTTAATTCTCCTAACCTGCTACGTTAGTTCTCGTAACCTGCTACGTAAAAACAAACCATCAATCCTGAAAAAGCACCAGGAACTGAACAATGAAAATGCGTTAAGAAACGAAAAACAACACAGCTTAATCAAAACCATCTAACCAATCAGTTCCACCATTTGCTGATGATCCACCCATTTATTTTGCCCTGCCCACTTTCAGACACATTCCACATATACAGTTATCCATACTTGGGTTTTTCAGTCATCAAGTAAAGTGAATTATTGATATTTTAGTTGACTGAGTTTCACCTCAATGGACTGAATGTCTGCAGTTACCATCAATTGAAAATTCAGTACAGAAATGTGGCCATATTAATCAGCCCATATTGTATGTCTTGGGATATTTCAGTGATGGGCTGATTGTACTGTATGAATTAGAAGTTCACCATCCCATTGTCTCTCTCCCCTCAGAGTATGTTTGAGGTGTTGACATCGGAAGCGTCGTACGTGCGTTCCCTACGTGTTCTCAATGAACACTTCCTGGAATCCCGGGAGCTGGAGGAGGTGCTGATCATCCGGGACAGGAAGACTCTCTTCTCCAATGTCCTGCGAGTCCTGGAGGTCAGCGAGAGGTGAGAGAGAGGGAGGAATGGAGGGATGGCTAAAGAGTGGTACTTGGCTAAAACAGTGGGGAGTCAGAGTAAGGAAGGAGTGATGACTTGAATCAGCAGCATGTGGAGGGTTTTGTTGTATAATATAAATAAAAGTGTTCCTTCCTCACTGTTTCGTTGTGTTAATAAACCCCTTAATGGAAATCAAAATAACCTTTGACCTTTGTAAATCTTCCCCCCCATTAGTTTTCTGATGGCCCTGGAGAACCGTAAGGAAGAGAGTCTGGTGTTCTCCGACATCTGTGACATCATCCATTTCCATGCTCAGCACAACTTCCCGGTCTACATCGACTACGTCCGCAACCAAATCTACCAGGATAAGACTTACACCTCCCTCATGTAAGACTGGCTTCATTACTGGGTCTAACAGTAAAAAAAATCCCAGATTTTTCTGAAATCCCTGATGGAGGATTCCCAGATTTTCTGCTTACTCCAACCTGACTCCAGGAATCTTCCAACTGGAATTTTTGGAAAACTTTGGAATTTTCAGAAAGTTACCAGAATTCTGCAAACCTACTCAGAGGCCTCTTGGTCTGACAATTGATTCAACCAGAGGAGGAGGGGGTCCTGAATGATGTGTTTGTCCCCACAGGAAAACCAATGTGGACTTTGCCACGGTCATCACCCGTCTGCAGGAATCTCCTCAGTGCCAGAGGCTGCCATTCATGTCCTTCCTGCTGCTGCCCTTCCAGCGAATCACACGCATCAAGATACTCATCGAGGTGAGGGGCATCATGGTAACTGTAGTTGTTGTGGGCTGCTGTGATGTGGACTACAACGGAGTGTGATCGTAGGGAAAGCGATAAACCTTATGATTTTATACTTTTTTTGCTTGTCTTTTTTGTTTGTTTGTCTTGTATAACATGGCTTGTGGTTGTTGTTTATCAGAACATCCTGAAGAGAACACATTTGGGGACGAAAGAAGAGCAGACTGCCTCCAACGCCTTGGACTCTGTTTCTAAGGTAACCGCACCTTTCGTCTTTCCATCCATCCGTCTGCCCGTCCACAGACATTCTGACTGTTCCATTCTAAAGCAGTGGTCCACACCAGTCTGGAATTATGGAACAATGACGCCAGTCCCCTGGTCTTTGGTGTGGGATTGATGTCCTATTGTGTCACTGCAGACAATATGACCAAGTACAGGTTGAGAGAGATGAAGACTGTCTGACACTGGAGTACCAGCTAATGTTATTCAAGTAGAGCGGGAACCTCTTGAAAAAGAGATGAACGTGATACACTTGTGAAATAGAGGAACTGAAATGAGAGAAGGGTTATGTGGATTGTTCCACATGTCTGTGTGAAAGGAAAAGTGGAGGAGCTGCCAAGAGGTCTCTTTCATTCAGTCTCTTGTTCTTTTTCTCACACAATTTCTCTTTGTTTTTGTCTCTCTCTGTCTTCCTCTTTCTATCCCTCTGTCTCAGATCATAGAGGAGTGCAACACCCAGGTGGGAAAGATGAAACAGGTGGAAGAGCTGATCCACCTCTCCAAGACGCTGGAGTTTGACAAGCTCAAGGTAATCAATTAATCAGTCAGTCAGTTAATTCACCACCCAAATACACTAGAACCCTATCCCTTTCAGCTTGATTCTTATACATTTCTCTCTCTCTCTCTTTCTCCACCTCTCTCTCTCTCCATCTATCCTCCCCACCTCTCTTTCCCTCCCTCTCTATCAGGCCATCCCCATCATTTCCCAAACCCGTGTCTTGGAGAAGCGTGGGGAGTTACAGGAGATGGCCAAAGGGAGCACCCTTTTCAACCTGGGTCACAAGTTCACCCCCGTCTACCTCTTCCTCTTCAACGACCTGCTCATCATCGCCACCAAGAAGGGGTGAGTCCCCCATATGGTGTTCATAAGGATTTATGAAGCCTTTATAAACCTTCCTAAGGCCTTTATCCCTCATTAATGCTTCACATTTATAAGCAAATGTTGTGCTAGAGTAGAGGATGGCTCTACATTCATACATTCTAGGACTCATCCTAGACTGCCTTCAATGTGTTTGGTTCCTCCTCTCATCCCTGTTAGTTCAGAGCGTTTTGTGGTGTTGGACCACGCCCACCGCACCCTGGTCCAGGTTCAGCCAATAGGAGACGACCAGGTCTCCAACCCTAGCTATGAACACTGCTTTTGTCTGACTCTACTGGAGAACCACCAGGGACGCATGATGGAGAGACTGATGAAGGCCCCTTCACAGTGAGTAGTATGCACAGTGTGTGTGTGTGTGTATGTGTGTGTGTGTGTGTGTGTGTGTGTGTGTGTGTGTGTGTGTGTGTGTGTGTGTGTGTGTGTGTGTGTGTGTGTGTGTGTGTGTGTGTGTGTGCATGTGTGTGCGTGTGTGTGTGTGTGTGTGTGTGTGAGAGAGAAATACATCCATGTGTATGTGTGTATGGTGCGTATGTTACACATAATACCCCATAATGAGAGAGAAACAGTACAGAAAGGCAGAGAGAGGTTCCGTAGAGATGTTGAAGAGAGACAGAAAGCGACAGAAGAAGAGGTAGAAAGTGCGAGAGGAAGTGAAAGAGCATATGTGAGTCAGGTATACCATGGCAGCAGGTAGCCTAGTGGTTAGAGCATTGGGCCAGTAACTGAAATGTCACTGGATCGAATACCCGAGCCAACAAGGTGAAAGTCTTTTAATGTGCCCTTGAGCGTGCCACTTAACCCTAATTTGCTCCAGGGGTGTCGTACTACTATGGCTAACGTTGTAAAACACATTTCACTGAACCTATCTGGTGTATGTGACAATAAAAAACAACATATATCATCAGGTTGGTGGCTAAAAATGTCTTCATTATGTAACACACTGCCAACAGACAATGATTAACCTGCAGTAGTCATCACAGGAATGCATTGACAGCCCATAATGCTCCCAAACACACAGTCAGTCACATACTCCAGTTAACACCAACATACCTGAGATACGGGCAGACTAGGAGAACCGGTACGGTATTTTCCCTCAGACATAAGTACACCTATTTTTGTTTACAGATGTGGTATTTGTGTGTGTGTGTCTATGGTCTGTTTCACATGTCCATTCTCTCTCCTCTCTTCTTGCCTTTCTTTTCCCCTCATCCATTCTTCTCAGGTCTGACCTGCACCGGTGGATAGCAGCGTTCCCTGACCCCATGAAACCTGATGGGGACAAGGAGGAGGTTGTCTATGAGGACTGGGGTGAGCGACTGGTTTAGCTTGGTGACACACAACCTATAATTAGCTGCAGTAAGGCAGCAACTGGGCTAAATTCAACCATCAACATTGACATCTATCCTCAGTTTGCCCTTACATGGACACACTTTGTGCTATTTGCACTTGTGGTTTATAATTGTTCGGTTTGTTGATATTTAGTCTTGTCTCTGTCCTCAGACTGTCCTCAGGTGCAGTGTGTGGAGCAGTATGTTGCTCAGCAGGCTGATGAGCTCAACCTAGAAGCCACTGAGATCATCAACGTGGTGCGGAAGACCAACGAGGGTAAGACCCGGCAGGAAACGAATGTCCCGACCCGTGGTTAGTTTAGGATACTGGGTAGCACTATATTTTACAAACCAGAAAAAAAATCATGTTTTACTTGATAAAATGATAACACAGTAATACATTAAACTCTCATCTTTCCCTCAACCCCCCTCTTTGTACGTCTTTATCCCGACAATTCTAATTCAACCCTGTACCTGCTAGCAGTTTATTGATTTGTGATGTTGGTTATTTTGCATGACTTAAATGTAAACATCCTATCTCCCTGCTCCCTCTTCCTCCCCTCCCTCTAGGTTGGTACGAGGGGATCCGTCTCTCCAACGGACAGAAGGGTTGGTTTCCTGTGGAGAACGCTGTAGAGATCACCAACGAGCATGTGAGGCGGCGGAACCTTAGAGAACGCTATCGGGTCATTCAGGCCGCCAGCATTGTCACCAACAACATGACCAAGACTACCCCGTAATGTTGACGGGAACATCAGGAGAACATCGACAGACACTCCGCAGAATGTCAGTCGAACGTTTACATAACGTCACTAGAACGTTGCTGGAATATTAAACTGGATAGGGGAGAGTGAACCAGTGCTTGCCATGCATGCTCCCCAGAAGAACTCTGGAGACATAAGGAGCATTTGGAGGAGCTCTATCTTATCAAATTGTTTGATTGGCATGTTTTGTTTTGTTCAAATTAGTCATTTGGTGAAGTTACGGGATATGGTTTCTTTAGGGAACTTTTAAGAACCAGGAAATGATATGTAGTCTTACATGAGGAAAAGGATGAGAAACTTCTTCTAAACCTAGTATACTTATCCCCGTAAAGTTTGCTTAATGTTGAGAGTGTGTGTGTGTGTGTGTGTGTGTGTGTGTGTGTGTGTGTTTGAACTTGCACCTAACCCCACACTGCCAAAGGAAAGCCCCAATTGAAAAGTGCCCCTGCGACAATATGTGAGTCAGGTATACCATGGCAGCAGGTAGCCTAGTGGTTAGAGCATTGGGCCAGTAACTGAAAAGTCACTGGATCGAATACCTGAGCCAACAAGGTGAAAGTCTTTCAATGTGCCCTTGAGCGTGCCACTTAACCCTAATTTGCTCCAGGGGCGTCGTACTACTATGGCTAACGTTGTAAAACACATTTCACTGAACCTATCTGGTGTATGTGACAATAGAAAACGACATATATCATCAGGTTGGTGGCTAAAAATGTCTTCATTATGTAACACACTGCCAACAGACAATGATTAACCTGCAGTAGTCATCACAGGAATGCATTGACAGCCCATAATGCTCACAAACACACAGTCAGTCACATACTCCAGTTAACACCAACATACCTGAGATACGGGCAGACTAGGAGAACCGGTACAGTATTTTCCCTCAGACATAATTACACCTATTTTTTTTTTTTACATATTTTTTTTACACATTTTTTTTTTGGTGTGTGTGTGTGTGTGTGTGTGTGTGTGTGTGTGTGTGTGTGTGTGCGCCCTAATGCTGCGGTTTCGTAATCACTACAGGGTTGAATACATTTGACCGTCATTATACGGTAGAGTCGCAATATCGGTAACATAGAGCCGAAACATCTAGTTGAGTCCTACTCTAGTATTATGATTCCATATGTGTATTAATTCTACAGCAGGACTCATAGGTGTAAACTCTGTGGTAATGCCAGGGCTTCTCTCTGTTTTATTTTACAATTTGTATCATGTTAAATATTAGCCACTATCAGGAGACACCCGTCTGTACATACATTTATATCCGTCACTTTAGTGTTCGTTTCCTTCAATTTGTAGCCTATTGATTCATTCCATTCCATTTACCATTCTTTCCTCTGTTATGTCCATGTAGTTGTTCCTGAGGGTTGCATTAGTGGATCATATAGACCCTTTCCCCCCCCCGATGCACGCGACTCTTGGCGGCAGTAAGAAAGCCATCACTATCTGCGCTCATTCAACACAGCCTAGATTTAAGGTTTTATTACTTCTAAACAAAATATGAGTTCTCATATGCTTACAATGATGTTCTGATTCTTGCTTGAACAGTAGCTAGGGTTATATTTGTTTGTGATCTTTGCAAAATAACTATTTTGGATGCAACGGTTGTTAGCTAGAATGCTAACGCTCATTGTTATAGGGTTGTAGCAAAAAATATAGCCAAAGAACCATTTTACTGGTTGAAGTTGGCCCAGCAACCTTTTTGTGACTGGCCCAACGCTCCTACCCGCCAGGCTACCTGCCACCCCCATTTAACATATTCAGTGTGTGCAGTGTGTGCAAGGTAGACACACACCTGTAGAGCACTTTACTCTCCTGCATTAGGTAAACCTGAATCTCAGCTCCCCTAAATGAGACATTGGCTTCCCTAAATGCAACAGAAGTCAAAACTTGGAGAGGGAGGTCTCTAAATAATGCTAATTTCACCATTCTTCTGTTTGTTTAAAATGTAGTGGTGAATATTTTTTACAGTGTTAAATATAAAAAATAAAAGCTTATCAAACATTCATCCCACCTCTGTCATGGTTTAAACCATTTATTTGTGTTTTTATTTTATTCATGCACATTAATATGACAATAATGAAACATCCATATAAAATGTGCCAGGGTTAGCCAAAAGCTAATTGGCACCCGTAGTCCCAGGGCAGGTAAGGGCAATTACACAGTCACACTACAAATACTCACACAAGAAAAGACTAAATACAAACGCATCCAATAACATATCATTCTAACAACAACAACAACAATAATATCATCAACTGTCATCTTACATATGAGGAACCCCAGATAACTCAGGTGTACAGGTTTGGATAGATTTGAGCCATGTTTTCAATTTCAATTTAAAAGTGCAATAATCAGTGCAGTTTCTCAAGTCCATGGGCAGTGTATTCAAGTATACTATAGCTCTAACAGAGAAGGTCGATTGACTGAGTTTACGGTGTCGGAAAGGGACAACGCAGTCACCTCTAGTTACTGCCCTTGTTATCCTGGAAGTGCTTTCCTTCAGCATGATATGCCGGCATAGAGGTGAAGGGGCAAGACCATGCAGGATCCGAAAGACAAGGCTTGCATCTACATTCTGCTATCCAGACTAAATCAATGATGTTTGTGAATGATGTGACAGTGGTGGTAACTGTTCGGTTTGTTACCAAAACTCTAAAGTGTTTGTTTGTGGAGTGATTCAATTGGTTTCAGAATGGTAGCTCCTGCTTGTGACCAGCATGTGAGGCAATATCTCAGATCATAGCATGCATATATAAACTCAGCAAAAAAAAAGAAACGTCCTCTCACTGTCAACTGCATTTATTTTCAGCCAACTTAAGGTGTAAATATTTGTATGAACATAGCAAGATTCAACAACTGGGGCAAAGGTTCACCTTACAACAAGACAATGACCCTAAGCACAGAGCCAAGACAACGCAAGAGTGGCTTTGGGACAAGTCTCTGAATGTCCTTGAGTGGCCCAGCCAGAGCCCGGACTTGAACCCGATCAAACATCTATGGAGAGACCTGAAAATAGTTGTGCAGCGACTCTCCCCATCCAACCTGACAGAGCTTGAGAGGATCTGCAGAGAAGAATGGGAGAATGTCCCCAAATACAGGTGTGCCAAGCTTGTAGCGTCATACCTAAGACTCAAGGCTGTAATTCGCTGCCAAAGGTGCTTCAACAAAGTACTGAGTAAAGGGTCTGAATACTTCTGTCAATGTTATATTTCAGTCTTTTATTCTTTATAAATGTGAAAACATCTCTAAAAAACTGTTTTTGCTATGCAATTATGGGTTATTGTGTGTAGATGAGGAAAGGAAACAATGTAATACATTTTAGAACAGGGCTGTAACGTAACAAAATGTGGAAAAACTGAGGGAAAAAGAAAAGACTGCGCCGACCGACCACCTATGTCCAGTTTAGATTTAAAGCACTTTAATGGGGGGGCACTGTCCACGCAGTATTGCGATTTCAGCCTCTGATGAGCTCCTTTATGCACAGATTTTCCTTTGTACTTCCTCATCTTCACTATGTGTGTCTGTCATGTGTCCTTGATAAAACTACCCCATGCCTTTATTCCAACGCATTAGGTTTATCCGTTGATTTATCATTCTTTTTGTCAGTCAGCTGTTTAGAGTGCTCATTGCTTTGTTTTTCAGGTGCGGGTGGGTACTGGCGTTCTCCGTGCCCAGAAGTAGTTAGACCATTTAACTTGATTATTTTCTATCAATATTTGTTTTCTTTCCTGGATCAGCTGATGGTCAACAATATCACTAGACAACTAGCCTACAGCTAGACACCAATGTGCAGTATACGTTAAGGATGGGTAGCTCCAAGAGGACAGTAGGCCTATAAAGTGACTCCTTCAGTTAGAAGAGGTTAATGTCGGTTAGAAGGATCTCATTTTGCAATGGCATAGGTCTACATTCTTTGGGATTAGTGTGCCGATGAGAACAGTTTTCAAGGCGAAACATAGTGAAATGTTACGTAGGCATAGTTACACTTACAGTGCACTTTCCGAGATGTTAAAGATCCATGATCCATACAGGGTTTAAGTTTAATCTTCCAATGAAATTGTTAAAGTGGTTCAAAAAACAAAACTGACAGTTCATTTGGATAGTCTGCAAAGTCCATCTGTAAATGCTCTACAGATAGTTAATAGTAGACTATCTGTTGATAAGCATCTGCTTGCTAAGGTTACGGTTAGGTTTACAATAAGGGTTAGGGTCAAATCAGGTGCCAAAAGTGTCAAATTCAACATTAAAAAGGGATGAGAGTTTAAAAGGCAAACATACAGCCCTACTATTTTCAAGGCACCCCCAAAATGTGTCATTTGAATACTGGCTGTGTAAAAGCACTGTCAAATTTGACGCAGGCTGGTATGTAGCAAATCGCTTAAGGTCAAAGCTTAGCAGAGGGTACAAGAGCTAAGTACTGTAGGCACCTGAGAGGATAAAGTCTAAAGAGGATCCTTGGGACGTCCCAACTCTGACGTCACCCTGTTGAAGTTGAACATTTAAATGATTAAGACTAAGGTTAGAGTTGGGTAGGGCGTATGGTGAAGGTTTAGGGTAAGGACATCCCAAGGATCCCTGATTGCACTAACCCACCTGAGAGGGGTGGTGGTGCCCCTGTCCTGTACTCACCTGGCTGTTGATGGAGTCTCCAGGGGTACTGGGCCAACCCCTTGGCTGCCATGTACAGGGGCAGGAAGGAGGGATGGTGGAGGGTCAGGTTGGAGAATGGAGGAAGGACCACCTGCCTTGGGCTCTGTTGTTGGAGGAAAGACAACACAGATATTGGTATATGACATAAAAAGGTATAGGTTGAATATCTCAAACTAGTCAAGATGATTGTAATGTTTTTGTGTCTTCTCCATCTACTCTGTTGTTGCTCATTGTAGGCAACTGCTTGGCAATTCAATTATAGCGTGTTTTTCACAGTCTACTAAATTGTTACTTGTGTATCAGTAGGGTTTAATGCTTGAAAACCCACATTGACCTTATGAGCAACAACATGGAAGTTCTTCTATCACTGCCAATACTTTTATATTTCACTACAACAACATTTGCAAGGACAAGCACAAAACAGTGCGCAATGAAAATAGACTACCAAAACTGTCATTACAATCATGTAAGTTTCATAAGATTCACCTATTTCTAATTAATTACCAATAGGTTTTCAAGGTACTGCAACATTTAGGGACAAGTTTTGTTGTTGATTGATCCACAGGGTGTTACAGCCAATTGATGAGCATTGGCGTTTGGTAAATGGCCAAGGCGCCCCCTGCTGGCCATTTCAGGGACATCTTAATCGTCTCTGTAGATCTGTATACGTTCCTGCTAAATGCATTACACCGATTTTCAATGATACAAGACTACGTAGACACTTAGTACATCAGTGAAATTGCAGATCGGCAACTTTTGCAAGTCTGTTGACAATTATGTCATTAGGATAGGAAAGTATAAAACCACTCTGTGGATAGTGTTGAAAACAAATACTTCATATCTGAATTCTGCCATCTTTATGCAACTTTGCCATTTTACTTCTGATAATGGAAGAACAATTGAAAGACATTGCTGTAGTTCTTCTGATGTTTGTCTATTTGCTTGTCCCTTGCTGCTAGAATTGCAATCTGTATTCCAAGATCTGCAGCTTCATGAAAAATGTCAGCTGGATTTCACAGGTAAGCTCCATTTTTAAATGTACTGTTTAATATTTTATAAACTTCTACAATAGCTTCAATGTGTTCTGTTAATTGGTTACCAGTTGCTTCATTCTCACCCTCTAGTTTCCTTACTAGATGCAGTGTTTGTGGGTGTACATGATGCTGTGCCTCCAAGGGGTAAGAATTCTTAACTATAACTTGTTAGAATACACTTCAGGTCAATGGTAACTTAATGTCTTTAAGCTTGACTGTTGGGATTGATACCTTGTGGTGTCTGACCTATTGGGTTTTACTGGTATTGAACCTGGCATTGGAACATAACATGTGCAATGAGTTCTGACGTCAGTCTCTAATATGAACACTTATGGACAATGGCGGCGTAGAAACCAGACTCACCCTTCACAGGTCCATGGCCACGCCCAGTCTGTGCCAACAACTCTTCACCATTAACCTTAAGGCGCTGCAGTAACCAATCAGAAATGTCTCCTTTGCCTGACAACTGATCCTCCTGGTGCCTTGAGCAGTAGCACGTTGGGATTTTAGGTTGTCGCAGAGTAATGAGTTCTCCACTTTAACCAGCATGCATTATCCTGCATCAACACTGGACTGTGTAAGGACACTACATTTTAATTATATTGTAGATGTATACATCTAACAGTTACCCTGCAATATGTCAACAAGTATCTTGTCCCTGTGTCATGAAAATAAGATCTGCCTCCTTGTAATGGTTGCTACGTAACTGTCATCATCCTCTCACTATACGGGTCTATGGTGGGAGGACAGTCCTGGAGAATCATGTGTTTGTGTACCTGGGGAACTTCCCCTATGATGACCTGATGGCTGTGAAGCTCAAGGGACACTACTCCATACCAGAGGCTATTCAAATTGTCTACCCCCTTCACTAGGGTTTTCCATGCCAACGGAACTGACGTGGCTGTCATCCAGGTTCCATTCGAAGACCCCATTGTTCCAAGAACTAAGTTAGTGAACAACACCATTGCCATAAATTGTTTAGTGAAACTGGGGAGTGCCATGTCCCGCAGTGGCTACTAGATGCGTTGTATGCATTTCATTAGTTGTTGGCCACGAGTCCCTCATTCAGTACTTAATTGAGGGGGGGGGGGGTTCAACTACACTTCAGTAACCCTGCCTCGGGTGCCCTACAAAAGTTGATGTGTTTTATGGTGCCCCTGGAGAAAATGAAGGCACATGCAGTAAATTATATATATTTTTTGCCCTATCGGCTCGAATTCGAACCAGCGACCTTTCAATTACTGGCTCAATGCTCTAACTGCTAGGCTACCTTACGCCACTACTGCCTGGTCATGGCTCGGTTCAATGACATTTGTAAGTTGACTTGAACCTTTGGCTTTAAGACCTTGGCTGCAAGTGTCTTCACAATGATCTTCCTAGCCTTCATGTTTCTGACACTGCCTTATGGCAACTGATGGAGCCCAGTAACCCAACCACTAGCCAAGTCTCCATGCTTCATATCAAAAACATTTTAACGTGTCCTTGACCATCACAGCCAGCTACAAAATATTGTCATGAACATGACTTCTTTCCCACCAGCCTTCAAAAGGCACCTGCACAGAGGGCATCAGCTTTCAGTGGGGCATCCAACCGTTCAACTACATGTGGGAGGTTGGTGTCGGACCTGACCTGGCTATGCATCGTAGGTACATTATGCTCTATGGAAACCAGTGACCATGGACGTTTCTCTCCACCACCAGATACATCTGAGGTGAGGTGGTCACATCACTATTTAATGGAAACTATTGTAGCTGTGGTTTTATGCTAGTGTTCCATCATGAAGGTACAACTTTACATCGCAGGATATGACATTGTACCAAACTGGCTCATTTGAAATCCTATAGAGGGACGCCAAGACGCTGGAAGTTCAGCATGCCTCTACCAAACGCTGCCTCATCACAACTACTGAGCTGATCTGCGAGACTAGGTGGTGTCACTACATATTGGTGTCGGTCGTGTTTCAGGTCCTCTTCATTGCAGTTGCGCTGAGCATCTGACTTCTCCACGCATTGCAATCTGATTATTGGATGATATTGCATCTGGTATGTCACTTCTCTCCAGTGTGTTCCACAGAACGGGTGAAGACTGACAAACAGGACTCTGGCCCTCATTGGTGCAGAACCTCCCTCCTGGACTCCACCTGCAGGCCCCAAGAGACAGTTGACACCCACCAGGGTTCGAACTTTGGACTCTACACCTGTAAAACAGTCATGGCAGGGTTCAAAGTCTCTAGGCTAGTAGTGGCTTTGTCCCATAGTATCTTTGGATTAAATTGATTGGCTATCCTTTCAGATGGACTACCAGTGGTGAATGGGATTGTGTTCTACAAGCAATAGTCACCCGAAGACGGGCTTGTCATCAGACATCTTATAGGTATGGCTCTACATTTCGTAACGCCTCAGTGTGCACCTTAGACTCAATCGGATTTGTCAAACATTGGATATCTGGTCCTAAAGGGGCTGCGCTACTGAGCAGTGTCCCACTCACCTCATTGTATGCTGATGGGATATTTCATTTACTTTCTGAATGACAAATTGTAATGTGACTAACTGGTTAATGAGTGCTTTTGACTAGAACAATCTTAATGTGCTTTTGAAGTTTGAAAGTCCAGGCTCTGAGGGAGACCCAGTCACACTCTCGCTGACCAGGTTCCAATGAAAACTGAGTCTTCAGTAAACAGCTGGGTTCCAAATTACCTGATGAATTAATTTTTTTTTCTTCTGTTTAGCTTTGCCAGAGGCTAGACTCCCATTGTGATGCCTCGGACTCTGACGATGACACGGACTACAAAGTATCCTGTTACAACAATCTACTAAATTAATTTGGGTCCCCTGGCCACATCCAGCAATTTAAACTAGCATTGAATCAATACTTTCATGTTATTACTCTTTAAAATTAATAAATTGTTGGCTCTTGAAGACTTCCTCCAGTACTTTTTTTTTTATTTTAATTTAAAAAAAAAATTTTTTTTAAAGCAATATACCAAGCTTAACTGCAGACTTCAAGGAGTTGGTCTGAGTGACTTAGTGATGTGCAAATTCCATGTTTTGTGCAGCTGTATAAAGACAAGTTGGACTGCCTGTGTAAATGCAGCCTTTGCTCAGGGGTATACAACTCATACCCTACAAGGTCCAGCGCCTGCTGGTTTTGTTCTGCTAATGACCTTGTGTTCCAGGTCTGAAATCAGTCCCAAAAATTCCAGTCTTGAATTTGAGGAACTTACAGCATCCAGGAATGTTTACTTGTTTTGAGCCCTTTTCTCTAGGCTTAAAATTAGCGTTCAAATGGGGCAGAGATTACATGACTGCTACTTGGACACTTAAATAGTGTTACCCAACATTATAGCAAAACCCTTAGCATGCTCATTGTGACAATCTGTCATTCTTTAGCAAACATGTTTAGTTATGCAGTCGCCTCAGCAATACATTAACTCATGCTTGTAATTTAAGGTGCAATCTGCAGTTGCTTTTGGGGCATTTATGCCCATTGATTTTATATAGTGATTTGAAAGTATTCATACCCCTTCACCACATTGTTCACAAGTGGATAAAATCTTACTTGGACAGGTTTTCTAGAAATGTTTGAAAATGTAAGGTCTGTACTCCAGTCATGTGAAGTCAATGAAAGCCTAATTTAAATGTACAGCTTTTCTTGTATTGCATCATGATTGTCAGTATAATCGCTTCAATTCAAACATTTACAATGAACTGTTTCACCATTAACACTTTCTTGGTACATGTGCTGGGCTAATACAATTTTTCACTACACCACAGTAGGTAGCATCATAGGCCACTTCGAACAATCTTAATGTTCAAGAACCATGTCTTCCCCCCCCCCCCCCCCCCAATAAAAATCAATGTTAGAACAGACAAGGTTAATTTAAACATGTGGGCATTCCATGGAATGGGGAGTTAGTATGTCACTTAATAAACTAGTTTGACGTTCAAGTGTAGACTTGCATAAGCAGTTTGCATGCACGTTGTGCTGTGATCACCCAGATTGGAATTAACTACATTGGTGACAGCTGTCTCAAATCAATTGCTAAACATGCCCAATGCTTTAACTCAGGGGCACAACTTGTTTTTAAGTTGGGAGGATCCATATATATTATCTAGTCGGATAAACACTAAACAGCCTACCCGACCACTCGGAGGCGTCTGCAGGGTCCTTAAGCGCACTCAACCCGTCCCAATCCCTCAGACCCTCCACTCTCACCAATAACCACCATTGAATCTTAGAATGACAAGGAATGGAATGACTAAGCATCCTTTCCTAATCTATCCAGAACTCAATGTCACAGCAGGTTTGCAAGTCCAAAATAAAATAGTATGGTTAAATCCGTCCTTCCCAAGTCTAACCCATCCCTCACCACCTCCTTTTACCTCACCAAGCTTGTCCCAACCTTACGTATCCACTTAGTCATTCTCCCCCAACATACCTTATGCCGCCACGCCTACACCTGTATTCACCATCCTATTCTGATATGCATGCAATATGTTTCCCTTTGACATTTATTTTTCAGTGTCCGTGTAGCCTATTGTTATCGGCTACTTCTACTGATAAGTCAGTTATTTGGGGAAAGTAGGTTAGAGGGAAAGGATATTGTCTCAATTTACAATAAACTGGTCTTAAGTCAATGTAGCCTAGTGCACTCTTTTTCCTACTTCGTCCTTTTCTCAGAGCACTGGGAAGGTTTCTTGTAGCTGGATTAGGGCTTCATCGGCACTTGTGAATTCTATCTTTGCGTTGTTCCCTTCAATACCTACAGCACTGCCCTGAAGCGGAACAGAGGCTTGATCCCCTTTTCCTCCAGTGACTGATCAGAATATATTCCTTGCGCCCCGCTCAGCCTAGGAGAAGTCATGGACGACTCAAATAGTCAGACTAACTCATGGATACCATTTTTAGATCTCTGCGTGCAGGTAAACGTAAGGTAGAAACGCCTGTTAGCAATTGAGCAAATGCTAGTTAGCAACTTCAAACTGCACACAGAGCCATAAAAAAAGATGGTATCCATCAGTTAATCTGATAAGTAGTAGAGATTCTGGCAATCAAGCCATCTTTTTAAGCCTATTCAGTCCTTTCAGGTCTGATCTTAGAATGGATAGGGTCTGATATTGAACTGAAATACTTACCAGTGCTGCAAGAAATGACCAAGTCCACCATCCTGACTACCAATCCTGCCTGGAGAACAGTATTGGATGGACCACCGCCACACCGTTCACCAAGAAGTAAAGAACGGAGTAAGTGCCTTACTTACACCTGTCAATTTCCATAGTCTGTTTCTTACTGTAGTCACCTGGCCAAAGACAAAGGGCTGTCAGAGTGACCAGGTATTTGGTCCTTCCTGTTCTTTTCCTATCTTTCAAGGGCACAGCTGTGTGGAGAAATGAAGAGAAAAGGCTAGTTGTTTGAGCAGCAGAAACTATTCCATCAGCAGAAAGGAGCAACAAAACTGCCATTATCACTTGTTTCTATGCTCCCACTATGACCTCACACACCTGCTAAACTGCCACAGACAAAAGAGACCCAACTCGTGTTTGTTGGGCTCTTCACTGTTGCACCTGTCGTGTGATTGTTAACCAGCTCCATTTTTGCAAATCTTATAATAGAATAAGTTGAGGAATCTACAATCTCGCTCTTCCCTTCGGGTTAGAATTAACACCACTGAGGCTCAGAGGAATATGGCAGTCAGCTGCTGCCCCTCCTGCAAGGTAGATGTGGCAAAGCTATGGGCCTGATGATGACACAGAAGACAGGGCATGAAATCAGACAGGGCACCCAGGATGGTATTGGGAACACAAACTGGTGTATAGCTCATCTAAAAAGAGCATTTGCCAAATGTAATATAGCCTTTAGCTTTCTGTAGCGAGGGCAGCAGTCCAGTCATTTGCTGTTGTACCAGACAATGAAGAACGACATGTCCTGACACCTACAGGGGAACATAAAGAATCATTCTCCTATACGGTTATGACGATACACTGGCCCAGACACAGTTCAGATAGAGCCCTACTAGATACTACACTAAAGAGATCCATAGACACACATTTTAGATTTGCGAATCAGTACCTCCATCTAGATCTTACAGCTGACTTCTCTGGGGAACCAAGGCACAGGTTTCATTTACAGTGTATGTGGTTTCCGCTCCATACTCAACTACTCTGACCCATACTGCTTAGCATCTAGAGGGGGGAAAGGGATTGAAAAAAAAGTAGCAAATGATTTTAAATTTGGTTTAACAGGCACAGTGAGAGCCAGAGATACTGCAGGAGAGACTTCCTGTCAGCATCAGCTATCAAATCCTGGCCTACAGCATTAAGGCCAAGACCTGTTAAGATGCCATGTCATCTCAAGTTCTTGAGCTGACCAAACCGGAATTCCAGCCCATTTTGTTTCAAAATAAACTGTAAAAGCCTACTTACCGACAGCATCAACACGAGGTTTATTCCCAATGAATGAGAGGTCAGTAGTTACCAACAGGTATCTATCCTGACGCGCAGTCTCAACAGCCCCTATATGGACCAACAACAAGGTGAGAGACTAGTGGGTGGAGGCTAACCAATTCTGACTAAGATGGTGTGCACTTTGGCACTTTGATATGGGGAGGGGGGGGGGGGGGGGGGGGGGGGGGGTAGTGCTTTGATTGACCAATTAGAAGCTTGTTGGGGTTAACAATGTGCATGTCCTTAATTAGATAATTGGGTCAAATGGTTGGGCAGCTTACCGGAACCTAGGGGTGCATCTCAATAGTCTGAAGCAGGTTCCTCTCCTCCCCCCCTTCTTAGGATGTTTCCCCATCTACATAGTCGGCGATTGATATTTATACATGTAATTTCTTGGTACAGAAATTCTTCACTATTTGGTGAATTGGTTTAGTAACCGATTCAAGTGTTATAATTTTTACTAGGCAAATGTCTTATTTCATTAAATACATATAGTAGGGATATGAACCAATTTCACAGATTTGCAAACATGTTTTACATTTTTATTGGGCAACAGAGCATCTTCAATGTAGCAGCAATCAAAGCTCCCATCACAACAATCGCCACACACACCACTGCCACATACTGCCCACTGCGGGAGGCCTCCCTTTGAGTGTGTTTAAGAGGCAGCATAGGTGAGAGGGCAAAGGTTGGATGGACAGGGTGTTCAATGGAGACAATGCCGGTGTCGATGGCAGGGTAGCGGCACTGGATGGTCAGCCTAAAAAAAATATATATATATGTACGTAGAAATTCACATTTGAATAGTGTGAAACGTGGTGTGTGTGTTTACCTGTAAGGGGAGTCTCTGTGGCTGGGGGGGTCATCCGTGGTGATAAGTTCTTTGGGGAACAGCACCTGGTTCTCATATACTAGGAAATCCCCCTCAACCTAGGTGAGGTAGAACAAGTATGATTGACTTAACACATAACCAGTGGTGTACTGTACCTAAGTAAAAATACTTTCAAGTACTACATAAGTTGTTTTTGGGGGGGGGGGGTATCTGTACTTTACTATTTATATTTTTGCCACCTTTAACTTCTGCTTCACTACATTCCTGAAGAAAAAAAAAGAATATTTTTACTCCAAACATTTTACCTAACCTGCATCCCTACTGCCAATGATCTGGCGGACTCACTAAACCCAAATGCTTTGTTTGTCAATTATATCTTAGTGTTGGAGTGGCCCCTGGCTATCTGTCAATAAAAATAAAAAAATGTATTGTGCCTTCTGGTTTGCTTAATGTAAGGAATTTGAAATGGTTTACACTTTTACTTTTGATACTTAAATACGCAATTCCAGTTACTTAAGTATATTTAGAACCAAATACTTTTACTCAAGTAATATTTTACTGGGTGACTGTCAGTTGAGTCACTTGCTATTAAAAAGGTATCTTTACTTTTATTCAAGTATGACAATTTAGTACTTTTTCCACCACGGCATGTAACATGATGAATCAACGTGCTAACACACTCACGGTCGCAATGGTACCACAGGAATCCATGGAGAAATTGAATAGGGCCCTGACGCTGTCCGTCTCTTGGGGGACACAGCTGGGGTCCAAAAGGGTGGTGTGTTTTGGTTGGGTGGGCGGGATGGTACGTGACGTATCAGTCACTACGACCATCCTCCCCTCTGGTAAGCACACTGGAAGTCAAGAGAGTTCTAGGATCAGTTTTAACAGTGTTTGAATGAGGACATGTCGGTCAAGCCTTTCAATAGTACACCACAGGTGTGTTACCCAGTAACTCTCTGACACGGAAGGTGCAGCGATGGATGAGGCTGTTCTCCACCTTGAGTGTGTCTATGTCCACCACACTGACCTCCAGACGGCCAACAACACCCTGCAAACTCACTTCCTACAAGCGGGATGAGCCAGAGAGGAAGGGGAGGTTTTGATAATGAAAGTGTCCAATATATTGACTTACTACGTAAATAAGATATTTATGTTTGTTTAAATTTTTTAATAAATTTGCTAGAATTTCTAAAAAAAACTTTTTTCCCCCTTAGTCATTACGGCCTATTTTTTGTAGATTGACGAGGGGAAAACATGAATTAATACATTTTAGAATAACGCTGTAACGTAGCAAAATTTGGAAAAGGGAAGGGGTCTGAATATACTTTCCAAATGCACCGTATAGACATGTTCTTGGTTAAAGATTTCAGAGATAGATAAAGAGAAGGATAGAGCACAACAATTGAATCACCATTTTAATTTGACTGAGGTGGAAGAAACACAGCCATGAGAAAAGTGCCAGTTGAGTGGACAACCAAATCTCCAGTTCATTTACTTAGATATCCCTCCTCACCTCATAGGTCATGTCCGGACTATAGAGTGGGATCTCCACACTAAAGTAGTCCTCTTCTGTTTCCACGGTAAAGCCCCCCATTTCCACTAGCTCCCAGTCCAGCCGGCGGTCCCCAATGAAGAGCTCCCAGCTCCGCTCCAGGGCCCCATAGTGCAGTAGCACCAGGAGGCCCCTCTCAGTGCACTTACCCTCCAGCCTGGGAGGTTCTGGGGCTGGGAGAATGCATGGAGAGGAGGGGAAGAAGGAGAAGAATGGCAAAAGAGTCAGAGAGAGTGAAGGAATGAGGGATTTAAACAGGACAGGGAGGCAGGTAACCATGAGTTTAGTTCAAGTGATTTGGTATTAATTCTCTCTGTCAAGAGATGTATATATATATATATATATATAATCACCTGTCTGCTCTTGAACATCACTCACAATGGTGGCATTATGGTAGAAGACCTCTCCATGGGGTGAGATGGTCAGGGAAAAGGTGAGAGGGAGGGTGTACCTCCTATAGCCCCCATCAATATACTGACGTAAGAGGGAGAGCAAGTTACATTGTATCATTACATTATGAAAGTTTAAAAAACTGCTAGTGAGGTATGTATACTGTACATGATTGAAGTACACTGACTATACCAGACAAATTCGTACACCTTCCTAATATTGAGTCCCCCCCCCCCCAATACATTAATTTATACTAGATTAAGCATACATTCGTTAACTGTAATCTCGTTAGTTATGTTCCAACAACCCCTCCATCTTGTGAAATATCAGTTATTTTTAAGTCTTGGTTCCAATAGTTTATATTTTTGAGATTGCCAGTTGGCTAGGTTTTGTATAGTTCACCCATCATATGAATATCCTTTTACTCAAATAGGATTCCCTCATGATTGCTCTTATGTCCAAAGCTACATTTTGTGATAAAACGTTTAAGTTGCATTTATTTGAAAATATCCACATTGGTCAGTGCAAAACGTATTTTTAATTCTGCCATGGAAATAATTGTACCTATTACCACTTCATGCCTTTAGTTTTCCATGTGGACCATTTTTTTTTTAAATAAATCAAATACAAATAAATCGGTGAATTTTGAAAGCTATCCAAGCATTGTTCCATAAGGTTGTGTTTTTAGGGAGCTATACTGGTTCTTGTAGAATACGTTTCGTTTTCGTCCATATTGTTATAGTGTTTAACTATGAAATTAATGTTCTTTGCTTTATCCTTTGAAAACAGACAGAAAAACAGAAAAATATTCCGGGGATGACCATGCACATCTTCAATATGTAGCCTATTTAACTATATGTAGCAAGTAAAAGCCTTGGGTAGCGAGTTGATACAATTCCAAGTCTGGAAGGTTAAAACCACCCTCAGCCTTAGGAAGATGGAAAACTTTCCTTTATATTCTATGAATATGGAGCCATTCCTGTCTTGTGCCCCTTTCTAAAGCAATTTCAACAGATAATGTACTATGTGTATATATTAGCTTTAGAACATTTACAATATTTTTATCATATTTATTATTTCAGCTGGAAGTTGTAAAGCTTCCAAAGTTCTGAATAGAAAAGGCTATTCAAGACGGTCAAAAGCCTTTTCAGCATCAACAGACATTCTTGAGAAATCTATATCATTTGTTTGAGTATGGATTTAAACTGAAACATGTTCTTGTTTGTAAGTGTCTTTTTAATAAACCCTGTTTAATTTATATGTATCAAGTCTGATAAATGCATAGTTAAATCAAATTAAAATATACGACTTTGTCATTCTATTGCTTAGAAGCTTGTTTTTTATTTTGTCACAATTTATTAAAATAATGAGTGTAGAAAATCAGAATGGGACCTCAGATTTTCCTGGTTTTAATATACAGTAACTGAAATAACTTTGATACATGGAACTAGGAAGTACTGAATTGAGTGATGCGTGTTCTCATGTGTAAAATGTTAAATACAAGTCTATGGGAACACCATCAATTCCTGGTGCTTTTCTCAACATTATAATTTTTTGTTGGTTGTATTTTACCCCCTTTTTCTGCCCAATTTCGATCAACGGGCTCGGGACGCAAAGGGCCGAGTTAAGCGTCCTCCGAAACGTGACCCACCAAACCTAACCCCAAGCCAGCTGCACCAATGTCTCGGAGGAAACACCGTTCACCTGAAGACCGAGGCCAGCCTGCAGGTGCCTGTCACATGGAGTCGCTAGAGCACGATTAGCCAAGTAAAGCCCCATCCCCAGCCAAACCCTCCCCTAACCCGGACGACGATGGGCCAAACCCTCCCCTAACCCAACGACGCTGGGCCAAACCCTCCCCTAACCCAACGACGCTGGGCCAAACCCTCCCCTAACCCGGACGACGCTGGACCAAATTGTGCGCCGGCCTATGGGACTCCCGATCACGGCCAGTTGTGATACAGCTGGGATCGAACCCGGGTCTGCGATGCAGTGCCTTATACAGTGCAGGGCAGAAGATGCACTCTGTTCATTCTTTAAATTTAGGCATAGGCCTCTCCAACCCAGCTCTTCTTTACATATTCAATTTCTCCATTAACTCTTGCAAGATAACCACATCTGCCCAAAATCTCTTTAAAATGTTCCAGAACCATATGCTCCCCAACCCCATCATGGAGCCCATTATGAATTGGATTTTGTTGGTCTTTACTTGTAAAAAATAAAAGTTAACCTTCTGTTCCATCTGTTGTAGAAGAACCGAATAAAACATTTTAGCAGACATGAGGGTGGTGGGCATTCCTTAGAATGGGAGGATCATAGTATAAATACATAGTTATTGTATACATTACATATATAGGAGTGTGTGGTCTGAGCAGACATTTAACACAAAAAAAAAAGTAAAGTGCATCTTTGTACTTGAGAAGCTATGCCTTAGGGCTTTTAAACTCCAACTCCTCTCCTAACGTACTAAAACTGGACTATTTCATTGTAAATACATTGGAGAAAGACTGCCACTTAGGTACTGTGGTCGGTTTGTGTTACCGTAGAAATTCTAGAGGCTGGTGGGGGTCTACTTGGGGAGACCGGGCCCACAGACTGAAATGGGATGATGGAAGCCCCACACACACCTCAGAGAAGTGTCTGATGCCCTCCCAGTGACCAATTTCCCACCTAAAGCCCCTCTCACCAACAACCACCATTGAATCTTAGTTATGACAATTGTATGACATTATGACATTGTAGTATAATTAAGTCCTTCCTTTTCTCGCTCTCCCAAACCAAATCCATCACCCCCTCCCAGTTCTCCCCAACCCAAGCTTATCCCAACCATCTTTACTCACCCTTGTCCACCCAAACCAAGCGTGTCTCACCCTCCCTTCCTTGCCCCCTCTTACCCACCCAGGCCTAGTTTATCCCAATCTCCTCTTTTCCTCCCTGACTCAGGAGAGGCAAAGGTCGAGAGCCATGTGTCCTACTTAACGACCCTGGCAAGCTGCACTGCTTCTTGACACACTGCTTCTTGACACAATGTGTCAGAGGAAAAGCTGTACGACTGGCGACTCAGTTGTACAGGCACAAGTCAGCGTGCATGCGTCTGGCCCGCCACAAGGAGTAGCTAGAGCGCAATGGGACAAGGACATCCCGGCCGGCCAAACCCTCCCCTAACCAGGACGACGCTGGGCCAGTTGTGCACCGCCTCATGGGTCTACTGGTCGCGGCTGGCTGCGACACAGCCTGGGATCGAATCCGGGTCTGTAGTGTGGCCATTGATTTTTTATCTTCTTTCCCCCTTGTGGCTTCAGAATGTCAACTTTGGTCTGATAGTTCCACAGCGTAAATATTACCACGAGAGGGCATTTAGCATTCTTCTGTTTCACGCCGATCCGATGGCGTCGCTCGAGATCTTTCGGTGATGCATCCATGCCAAGCGTCTCCAATATCAGCTTGACCACGTAGCTGGAAAGGTCTCCTTTTTTCTCGTATTCCGGTAGGTACAACATTCATTATTTTTGTATCATTCAGTTTTATTGCTGGTCCAGTTCATCTTCTAAAAAGGTTTGCACCTTTGTTTCCAGAAGGCTCATTTTGTTGTCCAGTTCATCCAACACGATAGACTACTGTCCTTTCGACAAATCTACTTTTAACAACAAGTTGTGACAGTTTGTTTTGGGGAGCATTGAGAGCATTTTAGCTATGTTTTCCTGGATATCCTTCAGCTGTTCATTGCTCTCATTTGAATCTCCAAGTGGCTCTTTGTCTTCTCTAAGAGAAGCCTTGGCTTGTTGGGTTTGAGTTGCAGCGTTGCTTTACCCACAGATTGGGTCGCTGTTGTATATAAAACTGACCGCTCACACTCTCCAGGCTGCTTGGGGATATATTGATCTATAATTTAAACCATGTTGTCCAGTTTCAACATACAACCACAGTTTTGATGGTACAAAACAGAGCTAGTCACGCCCCATGCCTCCTATCGGTCCGCGCATGCACCTCATCGGTTGATGGACCATTCTTGAAACACACACAGGAAACTGTTGAGTGTGAAAAACCCAGCAGCGTTGCAGTTCTTGACACAAACTTGGCACCTACTACCATAGCCCGTTCAAAAGGCACTAATCTTTTGTCTTGCACATTCACCCTCTGAATGGCAAACATACACAATCCATGTCTCAATTGTGTCAAGGCTTTAAATAAAATCCTTCTTTAAACTATATCTTCCCCTACGGTTACTCCGATTGAAGTGGATTTAATCCCACAAGTCTAATTAGCATAATAATACAAAAAAATCCCTGTAATAATCGGTCTGTTTAAGTTAGAGACATCTGTTTATCTAATATGACCCCTCTGGAAAGGTGAGACCACTGCCTCACAACACTCATCTGAATGTGCCACGGTACCAGTTGAAAAAAATGTAAGGAAGTATATATGGATACTTTTTAGTGACAAAAAAAATAAAATCCTGATCTTTCCTATATCTCTCAGATATAGGACAGATACTTCAGAACAAACGTCCTTTAGATGTATTTTGGGAACAATCTGTAATTCAATGCGTTTGAATGGGCTAATAGAAGTAAGGCCAAATTCAAATGTTCATTCAATTATTTTTGGGGATACTTCAAAGGGTCTTAAAATTCTAAATCAAATAGCTAAATGATCCTTGGTATGACCTTAAAACAATTCCAACTAGTAGAACCTCCCCTCCGCCGGTTTAGACAGAGCTTAGACTGTAAAGGGTTTAACAAGTGACATTAATAAAAAAATCTAAGCTTTCATCTGGATTCACCTGGTTAGTTTATGTCATGGAAAGGGCAGGTGTTCTTAATGTTTTGTATACTCAGTGTACATCTCTACAATTGGTGCTTCTCTCTGCCTCTCCATTAGTCTCACCTTCTGAAGAACGGAGGAGTGTGAGAAGGGGGCATGAAGCTGGTAGGAATGTGACCCGTTGGGGTAGGGGACCTGGACCCAGGACAAAGCGTCCCCCTCCCTCCCCCCGGTGACGTTGTGGAGGGACACGTCAGGAGGGAACACACCCAGGGAGACAGAGAACAGCTTCTGGGACGATATGGTGTCTGGGGAGGGAACAGAGTAAGTGGGTGTGGAGTCATGATCAAAGCATGCAAATAGATTGGTATTGAACTATTGCAATTACTGTTAACTGTTGTGGGTTTTAGTGGCAATCTATCCCATAAATATGCAGCCTCTAGCATGGTTTATAACTTATGCCAGTTTTCGAGCAGAGGCCAACCATTGTGGTAATATCGCAAATTTGTCCGAATTCATTCAAAGCAGAGATTCATATTTGAGTTCGGATGTGACCAATCCCTGTCATTCCTTGAGCTCATTAATACTCATAGTAGATGGATACTGACTGTCTGTAAGTATGGGGGTCCGGGGGACGTAGGCGGTCTTGAGGAACCTGAAGGAGCGATGCTGGGTGAGGGGCCAGCGGTCATCCTCCCACTGGTGCATGTAGAACAGGTCTACAGACAGAGACTGGCTGTACTGGCCCTCCAACACACCACTCTGGGACAAGAAAGAGCAGTTGAGTGTATGTGTGTGTGCATGCATTTATGCATGCGTGTGTGTGTGTACCTTAATGTGTGTTCCTTCGGCTCCGAATGGAACGCTGACCTCCACCACTCCATCCCTCAGGTTTATCTCATACCCCCTGTCCTTGATCACAGACTCACTCAGGGCAAGCGTCTCCACCCCTATTCTCATGCCCCTGTCCCTGAACCTCCCATGTACCAGGGGGGAGAGGACATGGGGGACAGGCCAGAGCAGGTGGGTACCATCCACTGTCGCCTCATCTGGAGGAGTTAAGGAAGGGATGGAAAGGGGGAGAGAGGACGAAAGTGGTAAGAATAAGGAGATGGTAGGTTCAAAAGAGGATTGCAAATAGGATTAAAGTCAAAGCTAAGATTTGTCATTTGTATTCCCTAATAAATAGGCCACATACTCATGGAGCAGGCCACTGTGGCATCGATGGCAAGGACCTTCCCTTGATGTGGGTACAGGATGGTAGCATTGACCACCTCCAACTCAACCCCTTTCTCCTGTGTAGGCGTGGTCAAGTGAAAGACAAGAGTTACTATAACATGTACACCAGTATATTCATATCACATGCAAACAGAGCACAGTAAACACCCTTGTCAGAAGTACCTTGATGGTGTAGGAGAGGGGTGAAGAGTAGGGGCAGCGCAGGATAATCCTGGAGCCTGACTCAGAGACGTGGTAGCCCAGGGCACTGGCCTCCGTCATGGTCCTGGGTCTAACCTCCTCCTTGGTGTGGCCTGGTCTGTGGAACATCATGCCGCTCTTTCCCACCTCCTTTTTCTCCTGCCCAGAGTGTAATGCAGCTGGGACCGGTCCATTTATGGACACCTTGGAGAACAATTAAAGGAGAGACGCAGTGTAAAACAGAAGCGATTTGAAACATGTAAGTTCGGCAAAGTTCCATGCGGAGATGGACAGTACATGTCTTTTCTATTGTGATCTGATGGACCTGTAAGTCACCTCCATGTAGCTCTCCTCGCAGACGAGCTCCCGGAAGCCCCAGGGCCACTGGGCTGAGCAGTGGAGCAGGAAGGGGTACCCTAGGTCCCTCCCATTCACCTGCCGGGTCACCAACCACACTTTCAGACGGAACTCTGAGTCCCCCTGCACAGGAGAGGTTCTTATTCAATTTAATTCAATCAGAAAACAAGCTGGAAGTCAAGCTAATTAACTTGGATTCATTATATTGATCATTTAGATGGAAGGACCATTTGGCTTCTAGACAGTCGACTCCTGATTTGGACACATGCTGATTCTTACACGACTCATTCTGTCTCAAGTCATTACACATCCGAATTTGACTGCATATACCAGTATATTGAATATATATCCATTATGGGTCAATCGAGTTCACCTGGTTGTTGACGTGGCAGGCGAGGAACGAGGCACGGAACACCAGGTCTCCATGGGGATTGAAGAGCATGGTGTAGCCACACTCAGTGGCCTTTCGGCCGGACAGGAAGTGAACTCCCTGGTGGTCTGATGACAGCGGTTTAAAGGAAGCGTCAATATTCACAGTGCAGCTGGTTATGGTGTCTTCATAGAGATAGATAGAGGACTAAAGTGCCCAGAAAGTCAGTTTTAACATGGGCAGCTCCATTGAGGACTTTCACCATTTTCAAGTAGTCAACTGGGTGGGACTTTCTATGGGTTAAGGAAGGACCAAATAATTCCATCCAGGTCATCAGGAGAGATAAGCCAATAAATTATACTTGTGAGCAAACATTCCATAACTGCAGGTGGTAGTAAATCCCCAACCCGGGGTTAGTACCTACACACTCCAGGTGGCAGTATGCACCCTGTCAGTTTGTTTACGAACTCATAGAAGTAGTAGAAGAAAAATTACTACTTCGAAATGGATATGGCCTCAATGGCACTGCCCATGCTCTCAGACGCCATGGGACCGGATACAATGTTACGTCCTCTAACTATCTCTATGGGTCTACTCTACTGTCAGATGACATTCTTGTTCTCCCCGAAACGTTCACATTCTAGACAAATTCTGTTTAAGATTATCAAGTAGTGGGGCGGCAGGTAGCCTAGAGCGTTGGACTAGTAACCGAAAGGTTGCAAGATCGAATCCCCGAGCTGACAAGGTCAAAATCTTTCCTTCTGCCCCTGAACAAGGCAGTTAACCCACTAGGCCGTCATTGAAAATACACATTTGTTCTTAACCGACTTGCCTAGCTAAATAAAAATGTAAAAGTACAACACACCAGTGGCAGTTGGGTAAAAGAATGGCTGTATCCATAATTCAACCAATAATATTACTCTCGCACCTTGAACGTCGAATCGGCTCATAATGCCAAGGAAGCCAGACCTGACAAACAGCCAGAAGTGACGCTCATGACACTCAGACCGGAATGTTCCTATAACACAAGACAGATGGAATCATTACCATGAATTCATTGACACAGAACACGTTTTGTTCAGTATGAATCAGCCATCAAAGCGAAGAGGCTGACTAAACAGTGGCATGCTGTTTATTGAACAGCTGATGTGTATGGCGTATCCGTCTCTCTATGACACAGAAATTAACCACATTCAATCACAATAACAACATGGTGAATGAATAATCAGATTATGTACGGTTTTATTGTGTCCTTGTTTCAGGGTTATTTTCAAATCCTGTTAGATATGCATGAATCTAAGATTCACTTTTATTGTGAGTCTTTCATTGGATGATATCCAAATAAATCCTCTCCATTTTTGCATTGGAGTCTCAGTTTTGGATTGGTCCACATTTGACAAGTGTGCGGGTCTCCGTCTCTCCTAGAAATCAATTTGGCAGAAGTCTCCTTTACTGTACTGAAAGGTTATGCTATAAATGGCCAACAGGGGACGACACTCATACGACATAGTTCTAGTGAGAGAATATGGTGGGTGAGAGCAGGGCTGTATTCATTACGTCCTGCAATGGAGACAGTTTACCATTTAAGAAACAAACAGAGAGGGACCAACCTGAATTTTGTCCAATAGAAACTATTCTTTCAAAACAATTTCCATTTGGAGTATATGATTTGTTACAAAACGTTTTTCAGAATTGGCATACTGAATACCCCCCAGGGGTGTAACCATTAGTTCAAAACGTTTTGCAACAGAAACCATTTAGTCCCAACAGAAAACGTTTTACAATGAAAATGACAGTTTACATTGGACAAAGTTCAAGTAGGTCCCTCCCCTGTTGGTTCTGTTTGGTTCCTAGTAAATAAACAACAGTACTGTAAATCAAACTTACCAACTGGTACAGGAGTTGGAGTACTGAGTGTAGCACAGAGTAACAGTATGCTGGAAGAAATATTGGTAGAAGTGAGGAATTCAAATGTATATATGGACGACCTATTCTATTAATGTGACTAGATATTCCCACAGTCACTACATTCACCTCTTAAAACTCACCACAGAATGATTTTGATAGCCCTAACTTTCATTGTACAAGGTATGGTCATGTTTGGTATTGTGTAAAGGTGTAGTGAAAAGTAACTTAATTTCTATTTCCTTATCTTTCTCTATTTTCTTTTGCAATTCATCAAACTTCATCCATGATTGGCACCATTTTGACTGTCAGTGGCAGCCACACCTGTCCATGCCCTAATTGGTAGAGAGCTGATTGCTTTCATTAGATCCACCAGTCAACAAGGCACAATCAATAACTTCTACTTGGCTGTCAACTCATGATAAAAGTAGAAAATTTTCAAGCAAATATTCAAAACCCATTCATTAATTGGCCATCATACGTATTTCTAAAATAACCATAGGCTTAAATGTATAGGCCTTACCAACAGGTCCACATATGCCAAGACCCGCATTTATCCTACGTTCTTTGTTACGGGAATATATAGATGATTCCTTGCGTGTGTTAGACTACACCTGAGAGATGAGCTCGAAAAACAAGTGTCTCCCGAAATAAGATCCATAATTAAAAAACATTTTCTAATTGTATCGCAGAAAGACGCATTAATTGATGATGCTGAATAAATTAAATGAAGATGAATGAAAAAAAGAGGGAAGGAATATGTGCGTTTGCAATCGCATCTTTTTATGTAGGTTTGACAGCGAAACTTAGCGCACAGCAAATGTGCTAAAATACACCGTTCTAGGTTTAGGTTTTTACAGTGATGAGCAGCGGCAGTGTAAGTAACCAGCCTAAAACAAGGCCTCTATTCTGTTTTGTAAATGAATCATTATGAATCGGTTGATTACAATGAAACGTGTTCTGTAGGCCTATTCAATCACCCACAGTTGAAATGTTATCGAATGATTTAAACACAGCTCGTGATAACCTTTTTTATTTATATTTCCTTTGCATTCATCACCATGCATCTAAATGTCAGTATATGTATTTATTGTGCACCATATATTAGGCTACTTGTCAAGGCTGTTGATGCGAAGGCGTTGCTAGGAGATGAGGGGGTATTTGATTTTCCATGCACCCTACTGAGGTCCTCCCTTTCAGAAAAACAACATTTGCCAAAATATGAAACTCACAAAATAAGATGAATGTATAAAATTGAGAAAAAAAAATCTAAGTGTGTGTGTGTGGCACAAGCAAGAGAGGGAGCAGAGGAAGAAACTGCAGCACTTTCTGACAGACCTGGCCTTATTGGGATCATTGCAGGTTAGTTCTTATAGTTATAGAACCAGATAACTCTCCATCCAATCAATGTATAAATGACTTAAAGATCCAGAAAACATGAATTATGCAAAAAGCTCTCACAGTCTCACTGCAGAATTAGATGTTCATCCATGTTCCCAAATTTAAAATGTAAAAGTTTCTCCAAACATACAGTTTCAAAGTGTTTTTGTTTCTCCTGCTGCTCTGTATCGTTCCATTTCTCCAAACTTCAAATTTCGAAGTTAAGGGTTACGTTTAGGCACACATTCTGAAAGGTTATGGTTTGAGATAGGGTTTAAAAAATAAAAAAAAGTGTCCATGACTGGAACACACAACTTTCAAATCTAGAAACATGGAATTACACCCATCCTCCTCCCATGTCCACAAACACCAAGCCTATTTGATGGTAATATCACTCACTGTTGCCCCTAGTGGCTGTTTTGAAGGCATTTCCCAACATCCTCAGGACATGAAATGATGTCCAATTTCTGCATCAATCTTGAACGATCACCCTTGAATTATCATCAGGGCACTCCTGTCTTGTCTCTCCATATATGGTTTCCGGTACCTTCAACCTTGGCTGAGGTTGTAAATGTAGTCAATGAAGAGTACAACTAATAACTCTGTCTATCCTGTTTTCTCAAACATCCAGAAATCGACAATGAGCCTATATTAAGTCTATATTATGATTCTTCTTTTATTCCAGGACAGTAATGAGAAAACATTTTAGAACAGGGAAATTCTACCTTAACTTGTTCAACTAGAACACAGATTTTAATTTTCTGTTGCAAACCTTTTGATGTTGTGTGCCATACTGAACATGACCCTGGTCTGCCCCTTCAGGGTTGGCATTCCCCTGTGTTCATGGTGTCGGCAGCCTCCTCCGTCAATAGCACCGACAGCCTGGCTAGTGACACCATCCCCCCCCTGCCCAGGGACCACCAGAGGCCTCATCAGGGCCCACAACACATGCCAAGGCAGCAGCAGCAGCACTCATCCCAGGGGCCCAACCACCATACCCACAAATAAGGGGCTAGATGAGTAAAAACCTACACACACAAATACACACGTGCATATTTGAAACACAAACACTTGAACTCATGCACACACACAATAATTGTACTATCATTTTCCACAGGAGCAGCAGTGAAGTCCATCTCCTACCAGCCTCCCCCAGTGAGAGGGAGATAGCAGTTCCTGTGAGTAGTCATCATTGTATTCCACTCAGTTTCAATAAGGAATCAAACAGTCATATTCCATTCTGACTGTCATCTCTTCAGGAAGTCAGTGAATGTAGTATTTTCTCAGCTCCTCTGACAGACCATTGTTCCATTATTCTTTCCTTTTGTTTTGAGAATGACAAGATTTTCTAAAGCATACTGGAAATGTACCTCCTTTTCTTTTAAAGATTGAGCCATTTTGTTTACAGTCTAAAGTTCTTAGAGAGACCTGTCTCGATTCTGCTCTTCTACTAACAAATGGAAAATGATTCAATTCAGAATACCAGTAGAATTGCCATCTCTACTGGTAAAGTGCTAGCTCAGAAAAGACTTCCCAAGCAGATGGATATTATTATTGATATTAACAGGCTGAGCAATAAACTTGATTTAAATGAAGATGAAAAGGCAGAGCTTGCTAAATGCCAATGTGATCTGGACGACATATACAACGTTAAGGCACAGGGTGCCTTCATCTGTTCAAAGGCCAAATGAATTGAAAAAGGTGAAAAAACCCATCTTATTTCTTTAATTTGGAGAAGAGTAGGCAGACTAGGAATAGTATTACATCCATTTATGCAAATGACACTATCTGGTGATCTTGAAGTGATTCATAAGAAAATACACTCTTTCTACAGTTCACTATATCAGTCTCATCTTTCAGAAGGTGATTTGGGTTCCTTTTTTGATTCAGTTAATACCTCCAAAAGGTTTAAGAAACTCTGTGATTCTGATATAGATATTACTGAGTTGGACCAAGCCATTAAACAAATGCTTATAGGTAAATCTCTTGGACCGGATGGCCTGACTCCTGAATTCTATCGACATTTTTGGCCTGATAGAGAGTTATTGCTTTCGGTCTACAAAGAGGATTTTGCTAATGCTATCTTACCTCCTTCTTTGAGAACAGGGACTAATAGTTCTTATACCCAAACCAAAGAAGGACTCTCTTTACCTGGACAATTGGAGACCAATCACATTGTTGGCAACTGACTGTAAGTTACTAGCCCATGTCTATGTCAATAGGCTGAAAAAAGGCCTTGATGATATAATCAGTGAAACTCAATCAGCCTTCATTAAAGGAAGGAGTATCCATAACCATAGTCAATTGGTTTTAGACATTTTAGATTATAGTTCATAGATGGTTTTAGTTTTTTTTAAAGGCTTTTGACACTTTAGAAAACAACTTTTTATTTAGAACTCTCTCTACTTTTGGGTTTGGGGAGAATGTCTGTAAAGTGATAAGGATGATGTATAATGATATTAGCAGTTTGGTGGCTATGAGTAATGGCACATCTCCTCGTTTCTCTATTGCTAGAGGAATTAGACCGAGTTGTCCAATCTCCCCACTTTTATTTATTTTAGCCACTGATTTACTAGCCATTTTTCTTAACAAATCTGAGAATTTCAAAGTGAGACGTATTTTTGGTAAAGATATAAATATCAGTCAATTTGCAGATGATACAGCCCTTTTTCTAAGGGACAGGGCAGCTATTCCCTTGGCTATTGACAATCAAGAAATTTGGGTTGACTCTCAAACAAATGTGATCTCATGCCAATTCATTGCTGTGACTCCGTCAACATTGCCTACATAACTGTTAAAAAGGAAGTTAAATATTTAAGAATTGTTATCACTAAAAAACGTTTCAGATAAAGAATCTTTAAACATCGATAATGTGATTAATTCCATGAGAGCTTCATTAAGTCAGTGGCTGCAACGTGATCTCAATTTTGGGTCATGTTCTTTTGTCCAATACAGAATCATTTACCCAAGTCAGACCTGTTTTCTTTCTTCTAATAACACAACAAAAAGTAAATTGTTATATTTACATTTGTTTGGAGGAAAAAAAAAACGCATTATATTCAGAAATCACAATTAGTGAAAGACTATGATCATGGAGGTTTGTTTACAGGCTATTGAGTTTGAGTTGTTAGTGGGTGCTTTTAGAATTAAATGGTTGAAATTATGTCTGTCTAATATCCCTAACAGTCTGTTTAATAAACTTGGTGGACTTGAATTCCTAATGAAATGTGATTTTGACCCTCCAAAATTACCTGTGAAATTGTCTAAGTTTCACCAGCAAATGTTATTTTTCTGGAAAATATGATATTCAAGCACAATTTTCCCATTGGCCGGCTACGCCATGAATGGCCGCCTGTAAGCCTGGATACGGTCCAATCACGAGCGCCTGATCAACATCAGTGGCACTGATTCAATGGTGAAGGACACGCCCAAGAAACTCAAGTCCATCACAGACATGGGGATCACAGGGTTCCGACAGTTGACATTTTTAATTTGCATCCCGCCAAAGCAATAGTCCAGCGAAACACAGAATCCAATACTTACCTGATCAGCTATACATTTCGCCCGTTGCCTCTCCTTATAGGAATATGGCTATGAGATGTAGCGTGTGAGCTGCTGTGCCTGTGCACCATTCCATCTACCTCTAACCCAATCACCCTGGATATGCACTAACCTGAAAAGCCTTCCCAGAGCACTTCCTGGTCCCTAGAGCCCTGCTCATTTTTTTTTCTATTTTTAAATACGCCTAATCTCTGTATCCAGAGCCAAATCTAGACAGACCTTAGGGGCTGGGGTTTAGGGACTTTTTGTTGTGAAATGGCAAAAAGTGAGGATACAGAACCAAAACATGGCATTGCAGGTCAACAAATTCAAGTGTTTAGAAATGGCATTATCTAACCAATAATATTCATAAACATATGTTGCTCTAGTCAATAGCTGCCAGGTGGCGCTGTTGGACTGTATGTGACAATGGCCTTCCTGTTAATTGAGCGCTCTGTCCTCTCATTCCCTCTTCCTCGAGGCTCTCCCTTCATAGAAGAGGTGAAGTCTGAGGCATCTCCATATCCAGACTGCGGTGCAAAGACAACAGGGCAGCAGCACCAGGCCAGCCACTCCTGCTTCAGGAGAGTCCTCAGAGGAAGAGTGACCAGAGTCATATTCATTAGTGCACACTGTAGCAAAACTATTTGCAGCCAAAAACTGTTTCTTATCTGATAAGTCCAGGTAGTCCCTCCATTTCAGGAAATGTTTTGCTCTAGTACCATAAGGGCACATTTGAATGACGGTACTTAATCTCGTGGGGGTACTGTAAATGTACCTCCCGTCAGTGAAGCTTGAGGTAAAACTAAAGGGAAAATGTCAGAATAAAGTACCTTGAGAAATAAGCAGCATAACTTATCCCATGACCCCCTATCCCATGACCCCCTAACCCATGAACTTCTGTCTACCATCTCCAGCCCCACAGCGGAATGTTGTTTTCTTTCAGTCAGAGTTAGACCCACCCATAATATTTTAAATAGATATGCCTCTGCTTGTTTAGTCTCCATCAAATGTTTGGCACGAGTACTAAAACAGACAGCACAGGCTGTAGTGTGGTACGTTTGTTTTTAGCTTGAGGTTGGCCATTTGGAAGCGCTGCATCGTCAGTTGAGGTAGAAAGACATTTCCAAAAGTATCATTGTATGAAAGTTTATTCCATAGCTTACACGCATTTAAAAATATGTAAACAAGGATGTACAAAACAAGTACAACATAAAACCAGACACTTGCCCTCCCAAGATGGGGTTGTGCCATTTGTCGTTTGAGATGCACAACAGTCATTTAAAATAAAATGGTTTTAAAAAAAACTATCCATTGATATCATTGACATCTTGTCAAGTCAAATAACTGAGGCACCTTTCACTGTAAACCATGGAGATATGAGGTGCCCAATGAATACAACCCTGACGTGGTGGTCAGAGGAGTCAGAAGTATATTGTATGGAATGAGCGGATGTGGCATGAGAAAGTGTGTGAGGAGAGTGCTTGTGTGTAGACCGGTATTTGAGCTTGGGGCCAGGACGCCAACACACTAATGCTATGAAACATGCAGAGTCATGAGGTTAGGTTAAGCCAGACTGAGGGGAGAGAGTGGGCAGAGCCAAGGAGGATACGAGAACTTTAATGTCCCCATAGGAATGCAGGTGCACTGCCGAAGTTCCAAACCAACATTCCTGCCCCACACATGCCCCCAAAATCACTCACCCAGGGTTATACTTCACCCACACGGGAATAATGAGGAACAAGGAGGATCATGGGTGAGTGATTTTTCCACATAAATGCAAATATATACATACATCAATGGAGGCTGCTGAGGGGAGGACAGCTCATAATAATGGCTGGAACGGAACAAATGTAATGGCAAAAGCATGGAAACCATGTGTTTGATGTATTGGATACTATTCCACGCCAGCTATTACGAGTCTGTCCTCCCCAATTAAGGTGCCACCAACCTCCTGTGACAGTATGAAGAAGAAGAAAAACTCAGTTCTAGCAAACACTAACACCTTATAGGAACAAATTAAGCTTATGGAACTTAATTAAGGATTACATTTTACTTGATTTAGGATTACATTTTACTTGAATAGTAAGTAATATGTTATGACAAAAAATAAATAATGTGAACAGTCAGTGTGCATTGACTAGGCTAGTGGTTCCCAACAAGAGTACTAGGACACCTGGGGGTACTTGGTCTAGCCACAGGGGGTACTTGATAAGACTCATGAGACCATAGTCCTACTGGTAAAATGCACATGAGGGTGTACTTCAGGGGTACTCCAGGCAGAGAAATTCAGTTGGTGGTACAGTGACCGAAAAAGGTTGGGAACAACTGGACTAAATTACACGTGGTGAAGTCTGAACCGAATAATTGATACTAAAATGTATTAGAACCCTGCCTATGAACGCACACTACTGTGTAATTATGTCAACATAGCCCATGTTCTTCTATGGTCTGCTTAAATTTAAATGAACCCTTTATGCCCCATGAACCCTCTCACACACACCTCCGTTTTTAACCCCTCTCCCAAGACGAACACTGCTCACATTCGGCTCAAACTTAAGCTCCTCCTCCCTTTAAAAAAAACAATCTAGTGTTTCAGGAAGAGAAGAGGTGCATGAAACGTGTGTTACAAACAAGACTTCTCATTAAAATAAATACAAACGTCTGTTTTTTAAAAAAACATTTGTAACATTGCCATGACTGTCTGACCAGTTTCAACCAGTCCAGGCTGTGTTCAGCATTGTATGGAGAGGAAATTGAGGTTTGGTAAACTCTGTAGTCATATCCTTGTCTAGCTAAAAAAGGCACACAGGACCTTGAGCTCCTTTCTTCTAAGCATAACTGACAGTTCAGAGTATCAAGGCCACTCAGTGGAAAACAAGTAACTTGGAGTAGCATTGGAAATTAGCAGTTTAGCCTTGAAGCGTTCCAACAGTGAAAGCGAGTCACAAGGCCACTGAGGTGAATACTGGTTTCTACCAACAGCGTACAGTACAACGCTATCAACCTAGCACCTTGTTCTCTAGTAATCCAGAGGCAAAAGCCAAGGTAGCTAGCTAGTCATTAACTTCCACAGTTTGTAGGCTACCATTCATGCCAGTCATGAACGGTACTGTAGACTCACCATGTAAGCAAGGCAATGTCTCATTTGAAAGAAAGTCCAGCAGTGATCTCCCTCACACTCCTTTTTTTTCAATCCTGTTGTGTCCAGTAGTGGTGGGTTCTTTCAATCCCTCCATCCGTGCTGTAGCTAGCCACTGGGGATGTCAGTTCCGTGTCCCATGCTGGGGATCGGGGACTCAGTGCCAGATGTCAGAGGCAGAGCCCTTCCTGGTCATGGCTCTCAGTGGACTACGAGACAGGGAGCTCCTCTTCTTCCAACGGACTGCAAACAAACAGAAGAGAGAGGGGTTGGACAGGCGGGCTGAGCTTGGTTTTATTGCAAACAACTCTCAAGAGCAGACAGGTGCAATGTGGAAATACAGGTACAGACATTCATGTGTGAACGAAAGACTATCAATTCATCCCTTTGACAGTTTCCCCTATTGCTAGGCAACCCCCCTTAACAATTTGGTTTCTATTAATATTTCAGCATGTCAGGCCTGTGTTCTCACCTCTTCCACAGTTGTCTGGTTGTATGGAGCTTTTGGGGTTAGTAGTGGTGCTGGGCATATCCTCTCCCTCCTTCACCCCGTCCTTTTCTGGGGTCAGCGTGTCGGTACTTCCCCCTAACCCAACGTCCCCGTCCCCCTGCCAGTCATTCAGTGCCCTCTGGAAGGAGTGTGCCAGGCAGGCCGTCATGTCCCGTGCCCGCTCTGCCCGGCTACACCAGAACACCCGGCAGTGCAGCTGTTGCCCGTGATGCTTACAGATGTACAGAAACACGTTGGGTCTGGTGGCGTCGGCCGCGCAGTAGGCGATGTCCTGGAGGTACGTCTTAGTGAGCTGGCGTCCAGTGCTGAGCTCTTTGACTTCAACATAGCGTGGACGAACCACCAATGCGTGGTCTTTGCTCAGTTTCTTTCCGTTGGAGGCCCCGTCGAGCAGCCGGGCTATGGCATCCTGGGCCTGCTGTAGATCCAGGGAGAAGATTTTCTCAGTGCCCAGGTAGTGGACCTTGAAGAGCGGGTCGCCGTGGGAGAGGGACTCGGTGCGGTCACGGCGGAAGCGGCGGCGTAAAACGGACGGGGAGTTCTTGAGGGTCTCCATCAGGTGGAAGGTGTTGAGAGACATGGTAGATTTAAGGTTTCTTTTTTTGTGGGAGGGGTTCGTTTTGGGAGTAGACTGGGCACAGGTGTCGTGGTCCTCAGTCCTTTTCCCCAGGCTTGTTTCCCAGCTTCTTTGAAATCGGGTCCAGTTGGACTCAACGTCTTGATCTGCAAGACAGAAAAAGAACATGGGGTTAAAGTGGGTTTAGTTAAATGCATTGCCACATAACATTGACAATTCATGTCTGCTGATTTTAACACCACAAGATACGTTATAATGTGGAATATGGACACAGCTCATATCTTTCAGATATTTTACTTAATTTTTGGGGATTGAGGCAAACTATCCCTTTCAACACATTATGCAGAGTGGAGACCAGCACTTGGACATGTGTTATAGTTAAACAGGACAGTTAGGACATAATGTACTGGGGGAAGGGGGGGGGGGGGGCAGGATCAGGTGCAGCAATGACGCAGTCGGAGACAATATTCATTTACCACCAGTCACTAGATTCAGTACAGAGCCATCAAATATTTAACAGTTACTGTGCCTTGAAGGGGAATAAACCCTTCCCACTCACTCTTATACCCATATTAACAGACACTTAAAACAGCTAAACAATTCAGTCCCGTGAGGTGTCAATGTCCATCTTAACACCTGTCATTACCTAGTTATCATAGGCTTTAACCCTTGCCTCTAGTGTATGATCTTTAGGCTTAGTTAACGACATGACAACCATAAGGTGAACAAAGTATTTGACACTGTAGTCTTTAATTTAAACCAATATGTTTTTACATTACAACTCTAAAAAGTGACTTGAAATGTATTGCAAGTTCATGTGTGGTAAGAAGTGAAGTGGACTGAACATATGTTATTGAATCGAATTGTCTGAGACTTAGTGCTGAAACTACATGGGCAAATGTGACTGCTTAAGCCCCGTTAGACAACACCTCCAGCTGGACATAACTGTATTTTAAGAAAGTCCCAAAAACACCACTCCTCTATGTCTCAAGTCATTATGTTGACCCTTTCTCTTTTCTCAGCTAATCTCTCAACATCCTACCGCCCCCCTCAGATGTTGCTTTGGCCCGAGAACCGCCAACTGTTCCGAGACGATAGGCCATTGTTAGGCGAGCCCACTTCTCAGGAAACAGCTTTGCATTCTACCCCCCCCCACACACAACAAAATATTTCTCCTCCTAAAAACAATGGCATGGTTTCGTGTGTGCGTCACATAAAGCAGAGATTTCAACTGACCTAGGGACACATCAGAAATACACACATTAAGTGTTATAACAGACAGAGCGCCCCCCCCCCCCCCCCCCCCTCCTTAAAAGGTGAAGTAATCTTCCACAGTAAATATGTCCAGTTCTCTTGGCATGTTTACAAGCAGGTAGCTTAACGATAGTGGAACACATGCAGCAACTTCCATCATAACGCATTGTTCAAAATGTGGTCAGAGTGCATTTTAATAGGATCAAAGATGTCCGTGAGTAAATAGAGTAATGTGTAAACTCCCTGATTATGTTATCTGAAGTAGGGTACGAATGTACTGTCCTAGTGGCAGACAATCAGGTCTGTGTCTGTGTGCCAGTGCAGACGTGAATTTGGAGAGGGGTGGGAATTGACAAGGTTTTCCTTTCAGTGGAGCGTTTTGTTTTTAAAGATGGCACCTAGGATGAGTTATCGAAAAGTCAGCTGGGCAGTTGCAAGATAAGAGTGATGCTGAGACTCAGATTTTTTTTTACCTAAAAATGTCGAACAAAAAACAATTGCAAAGTTAATCAAACTAAGCACAAGGACCACTTTTAACAATTCCCACCGAATCTTACAAAACACATTTACTTCTAGAACAGATGCAAAATATGGTAACAGAACGGCACAAACCATCTTTGTGGAAATTGTTAAAAGTAGTCCTTGTGCATAGAGTTTTATGGTTCGTTAAACTTCACAATCATTGCTTTTTGTTTGATATACATTTTAAACGTGGAAAAGCAGTCTCGGCATCACATTCAACATGCCATGCGTAAAAAGGGTAAGCCCCCGTTTCGTTCCCTTATCTTCCATTTAAGAAATGTTTTGCAACAGAATTGGCTTACCCTTTGACGCATGATAAACGTATGTACTTTGGAAATGCCACTATAATAGATTAACAATGTCGAATTATCAAATAATTGTAATTCATTCTGAAAAATCATAGTAACAGTCACATGAAACTGGTTTGTCGGTAGAGTGAAAAAGGTAGCGCATTTTACCTTGCTGCAGTTTCATGCAAATGATGTCCTGGCGCTTCTATGAGTACCCGTCTTCATAACTGACCGGATGCAAATGAACAGGTGTTTATCAATTATTATAGCTATTGGAATAACATTAATAAGACCAACCAAAACCCTCAATTTCTCTCAGCAGCCAGCATCACTGACGATATTACGTTATACATTCCAATAGTACAGTTTCGAACATCAAAGTACTTCTGACCCGAAGCTTCGTTCAACATTGCCTGCTCAAGATTGACGCTAAATTCCAATAATAATGTTAATTGACTAAAACTCGCAAAGAACGTGGCACAACTTAGGCTACTATGAATGTTCGGAACTAAACACTCATACTCTCTTCTCGTTGGCGTGAGCAATACTCATCCTCTGAATTTGAATGACTGGTGACGCCTCCTCGTACTGCGCTTATGAACCTGAACAGCGTGGGCGCGCCTTCGGTCTACGATGCAAATGAACGAGCATTTGAGTTTGTGGGGTGTGTGCGAGTGAGTGTGTGCGTGTGCGTGTGAGTGAGTCAAAGGTGGCCAGGAGGGAGACTTTTGCATTGTGGTGTATTTGTGTGGGAGGGGGGTTGGTTCTTCTATCGTTGTGCACAGCTAAAATCCCCACAATGACAGTAAAACAAGGACAATTCTCCCGTGTGGGGACATTTCTAATGGGTTAGTAGGGTTAGGGGTTATGGAAAATAGGATTTTTAATGGAATTTAATTTTAGGTCACCATGAAGATAGAAGAAGATAAAGTGTGCGTGTGTATGTGACTTAATGAAAGGTGCCCAGGAGACAAGGAGAAAATACAAGGCCAGGAAAAAAATAGTGCCTGGAGGCAACATTAAGGGTTAATATAGAAGGTATGCATTGACTTGATAAGGGGGATAAGGAAGGATACCACCTTTGTCACTGTGTGTTGTAAACAAACAGAAAGTTAATTTCTGCTAGCATAAGTATAGCCACATTCATGGTAACTTGACATAATTAGGCCATTAGCCATTTGTTGGAAAAGCACCCAACTGCCATATATAAAGATACCTTAATAGAACATGACTCAAGTAAAAGTGAAAGTCACCCAGTAAAATACTACTTGAGTAAAATTATTTGATTTTAAATATACTTAAGTATCAAAAGTAAAAGTATAAATAACGTCACACTCTGATCTGTTTTACCTGTCCTTGTGATTGTCTCCACCCCCTCCAGGTGTTGCTTATTATTCCCCTGTGTGTATATCCCTGTTTCCTGTTTCCTGTTTCTCTGTGCCAGTTTGTCTTGTTTCGCCAAGTCAACCAGCGGTTTTCCTTGCTTCTATTTTTCCCAGTCTCTGTTTATTTCTAGTCCTCCTGGTTTCAACTCTTGCCTGTCCTGACTCCGAACCTGCCTGCCTGACCACTCTGCCTGTTCTGACTACCAGTCTGCCTATCCTGTTGTAATGTTTTTGGTCTCAGATCTGGTTTCTGACCCCTGCCTGGCCTCGAGATTGCCTATCGTCTGGTACTGTTTGGACTCTGACCTGGTTTATGAAGTCTTGCCTGTCCCCGACCTGTCTTTGCCTACTCCCTTTGTTATAATAAATATCGGAGCTCTACCATTCAGTGACAAGGACACAGTGCCTTATGAAAGTATTCATACCCCTTGACTTACTCTACATTTTAATGTGTTACAGCCTGAATTCAAAATGGATTATATTTTTTTCTCACCCATGAATGTTCGGAACTAAACACTCATGCTCTCTTCTCGTTGGCGTGTGCAATACTGATCTGCTGAATTTCAGTGACTGGTGATGCAATACACCATAATGACTAAGTGAAAACATGGTAAAATATTTTTGGGCACATTTCTTGAAAATGAAATATAAGTATTCACACCCTTGAGTCAGTACTTTGTGGAAGCACCTTTGGCGGTGATTACAGCTTTGAGTCATCTTGGGTATGATTTCCTCCCATTCTTCCTTGCAAATTTTCTCAAGCTCTGTTAAGTAAGATGGGTAGTGGTGGTGAACGGCAATCTTCAGGTCTTTCCACAGATTTTCAATTGGATTCAAATCTGGGCTTTGATTGGGCCACTCAAGGACTTTTACACTTCGGTTCATTTAGGTTAGGCTATTTGATCGGAGAAACCTTCATAAGAAATAAAAACGTTTGTCTCATTACATTGTCATACATTTTATCTCCAGCCTGTGGGCTACAGAAGTGGCCACATACTCTTTCTACCATTCACTATATCTGCTACATGATTTATGTTCAATAAATATTTTTGACGGAATGTTGGTGGAGCGCTGCAGAGCTGCGTCCTCTCCAACAGCACCCTGAAAGGCGTGCTGGGAATGGACAAGAAATATTTTGCGTCCCTGCAAAATCCCTGCGTCCCTGTAAGCGGTATCAGTGCTCACCTAAAAAGCACTGGTTGAGAGAAATTGTAATTGTTTTGGGGCAGAATTATGTGAGGTTTTATGTGTTGTCTTGGCCAGTTTAGCTCAGAAAATGTCACCATAGGCGGCAGCCTAATCCTGCCTAATGAGCAGGCCGGCCCTGGCCTCATCACAATTCTATTTCAGAGCTCTGGGGCAGCAGGGTAGCCTAGTGGTTAGTGTGTTGGACTAGTAACCGAAAGGTTGCAAGTTCAAATCCACGAGCTGACAAGGTACAAATCTGTTGTTCTGCACCTGAACAGGCAGTTAACCCACAACCCTCCTAGGCCGTCATGAAAATAAGAATGGGTTCTTAACTGACTTGCATAGTTAAATGAAGGTCAAATAAAACATCTATAGGCAATTCCTTGGAACTCATGGTATGGTTTCTGCACTGTCAACTGTGGGACCTTTTATAGACAGGTGCTTCTTTCTAAATCATGTCCAAACAATTGAAATGGCCACAGGTTGACTCCAATCAAGGGTGAGCAAAGGAAATTGGATGCGCCTGAACTCAATTTGGAGTGTAACAGTAAGGGGTGTGAATACTGAATACTTATGTATTGCTGTATTTCATTTTTTCCACAAATTAGCAAACATTTCTAAAAACATGTTTTCGGTTTTGTCATTTATGGGTCATTGTGTGCAGATGGGTGAGAAAAACAATCTATATTATACATTTTTAATTCAAGCTGTAACTTAATAAAATGTGGAATAAGTCAAGGGGTACAAATGCTTTCTGAAGGCACTGTCAGCAACTGCAGTAGCCTAGGTTTATAGCCACAAGAACGTCTGAAAACCACTACTGCTCATCGGTACATTGTGTCACTCAATGCTGGTGGTGTATTGCTATAATCTTTAGGTGCGGGAGTGGCAAAAAAGCACATTATGCCATCATTTCTCAATCGAAGTTTGTACCGACAGATGTAGCCTATTGAATATTATTATAAAATGCATCCTCCAATTGCATAGTCTGCCTATGCCCACACATATTGTTTCTAGCAACTCTCATTTGTCACTGTCAATCGCGAATGAGAATTGTTTACGTTTTACCAGTGAAATGTCCAAACGGCATCTGCATGCCAATCATTTGATCTCAGTGTCATGGGAATATGGATTCAGATCTTCTTGAATGACTGTTTATTGAGCGAATTAGAGCAGATGGCGCTAACAAACTATTAGCCTTTCTTGTATTTTGTTTCAATCAAATCATATGTCCTGTCTAGTGATGCGCACAGTTGAGTTTTGGACGCATGAGAAGAGAAATGTAACTACTCAGCTTCCCATCCTAAAATCTCACTAGAAATGAGTAGGTGTTTTTGGTGTAACAGTAACGTTGTGTGCCTACTATGCTATTAGGCAGGTATTCGGTTCTGTTTTGTAAAATACTCATCATTATGTGAAATAGTTTTACCAGCTCTGTGTATTCTCAAATTGCGCCACTCCCTCGCCCTTGGTTAGCACTACAACCCTGCTCATAGCCTCTTGCTAATGAGGGTCGTTAACCCTAGTTTCTCTGTTCTATTTCTTCATCTGTTTATGTTGGGGGGCATGAAGGAAAACACTAAACGGTTCCATGTGTGTGTGTGTGTGTTTCAGAGGGGAACAGTGTGCCCCTGTCTAATTTGGGTTTGGCCGTAATTTGGGTTTGGCCCAGCAGGAACTGTTGAGGTTTGGACGTCATACCAACCAAAGTACCTTATAGAACACAGTATAACTATTATTGGGCACCGATGACACTATGTGCCAACTACCATCGTATGCCTATTTGCCTATCATAGCAAAGTGGAACTATTATTGGGCACTGATGACGCTATGTGCCAACTACCATTGTATACCTATTTGCCTATTTGGCTCTCATACCCGCCCAACCAAACTAACAGGATTTAAGCTCTATCAGGGAAATAGAGCAGAACTAGCTAGGCTCTGAATTCACAATCCGAAAAATAAGGGTGAAAGTAATGGGTGAAAGATGGATATTAGTGGTACGAAGCTTTCAGGAAACTCACACCAGAGTATTTGCTGGTTGAGGCTGGTTGCGGTGGGTGGCTAACATCCATCCTGAGACCCTGTCTGTACTGTAGTCAAATTAAGACGAGTAACCTCTGTTTTTGTTTCCATCTCTTATCAGCCGCTTCTTACTGCATCTCTGAAGAAGAACATAACAAGGTGGCGGTATAACAAGAAATCTCAGACTTTTTCTTTTAGCACCACGTTGTATCTCATTGTAGTGGAACAGTATGTTAAACAAGACGCTGTGTAGATAAAAACACGAGTCGCTTCGATGCCTACGGCAGCAGCAGTGAACCCAGCAATCCAGTAGGCTGCTATCTCATGCCCCTATCGATACATTGTTGGACATCAGTGCATGTAGAACATGCCAAGATTGTTGACAGAAGGGAACAAAACTATAGCCCCGTAAATCCAGACGGACCACTGCTGCGCATGCAGCAACATCCATGCAAGCTCGAAGGATCAGGCAGGTTTGCGAGGCTAATAAATCCACATTCTTGGGACAATCAGAGCATCCTCCACCCTTTTATTCACTCAACTTCCAGTTGTCAAGTGGAAGTTTGTTCTCAGATGTTGGCTTTTGTGAAAGAACAGGAGAAAAATATTGCAAACAAAATGGAATATACATTTGGCCTGGGCATAATGGCAGTAGTTGATGTGGTAATTACATTGCAGTTGATTAAGAATGACTTGAGATAAACATTGATTGATGTGTGAATTGACACACCATGTTAAGATAATCAATGATCTCAGTTTAATCATTGTACTTCCCTACCCATCAACAGCCTTTTATGACAAACAAACACTACTTTTCAGCAAAGTCATCATGTCAACCAATAGCAGTCTAGGATCAGGTTATGGTTCAGTTAACACAAACACCACACCATGTTCCCGACTCATGTATGTTTTCTTACAAATGAGTTACTGAAAAGGGGAAGTTTGATAAGGCTCAGAGATGGAAACAGCAATAGTCACTATGATTTGTAACTCACAACACGCCATACAGTGCCTATGTGTTTACTTATCCTAAAGTGTCTGTTGGTAGAAAATGTTCTGTACTAGGTGGGTGGGTGTGTGTCACAGGAGGCTGCTGAGGGGAGGACGACTCATAATAATGGCCGTAACGGAGCAAATGGAATGGCATCAAACACCTGGAGACCATGTGTTTGATGTATTTGTTACCATTCCACTCGAGTCATTCTCCACAATTAATGCGCACCAACCTCCTGTGGTGCAAAAAATATCTGTGTCAGTGAGACAGACACCAAAGCCTATAATCCAAACTATAGGTAGTTGTAATGTTGCATTACTTTGCTCTGCCCTAAACAGAATACACTATGTGTCACGCCCTGATCTGTTTCACCTGTCCTTGTGATTATCTCCACCCCACTCCAGGTGTCGCTGATTTTCCCCAGTGTATTTATCCCTGTGTTTCTTGTCTCTCTTTGCCAGTTCGTCTCGTATGTTTCCAAGTGGCGGTTTTCCTGTTCTCCTGCTTTTTGCATTCTCCCTTTTCTAGTCCTCCTGATTTTGACCTTTGCCTGTTTCTGGACTTTGTACCCGCCTGCCTGACCATTCTGCCTGCCTTGACCACGAGCCTGTCTGCCACTCTGTACCTCCTGGACTCTGATCTGGTTTTGACCTTTTTGCCTGTCCACAACCTCTTGCCTTCTCCTTTTGGATTAATGAACATTGTAAGACTCCAACCATCTGCCTCCTGTGTCTGCATCTGGGTCTCACCTTGTGCCTTGATACTATGTTCATGATGTGTTTGAGATGCTTGGCATTGAATGACTGGAGGAAAATTGTGTATGTATGTATGTGTGTGTGTATATATATATATTGTAAAGGGTTTAAACACTGTTTCCCATGCTTGTTCAATGAACCATAAACATTTAATTGTTCAATGAACCATAAACAATTAACCAACAGACGGTAGGCAATTGAGGTCACAGTTAGGAAAACTTAGGACACTAAAGAGGCCTTTCTACTGACTCTGGAAAAACACCAAAAGAAAGATGCCCAGGGTCCCTGCTCATCTGCGTGAACGTGCCTTCGGCATGCTGCAAGGAGGTACGAGGACTACAGACGTAGTCGGGGCAATAAATTGCAATGTCTGTACTGTGAGACGCCTAAGACAGCACCACAGGGAGACAGGATGGACAGCTGATCGTCCTCGCAGTGGCAGACCACGTTTAACAACATCTGCACAGGATCGGTACATCCGAAAATCACACCTGCGGGACAGGTACAGGATGATAACAACAACTGCCCGAGTTACACCAGGAACACACAATCCCTCCATCAGTGCTTAGACTGATGGAGGCTGGACTGAGGGCTTGTAGGTCTGTTGTAAGGCAGGTCCTCACCAGACATCACAGGCAACAACATTGCCTACGGGCATAAACCCACCGTCGCTGAACCAGACAGGACTGGCAAAAAGTGCTCTTCACTGATGAGTCGTGGTTTTGTCTCACCAGGGGTGATGGTCGGATTCGCGTTTATCGTCGAAGGAATGAGCGTTACACCGAGGCCTGTACTCTGGAGCGGGATAGATTTGGAGGTGGAGGGTCCGTCGTGGTCTGGGGCGGTGTGTCACAGCATCATCGCACTGAGCTATGGAACATTTTCTGGGATCTTTTATTTCAGCTCAAACATGGGACCAAACACTTTACATGTTGCGTTTATATTTTTGTTCAATATATAAATATGTATATGTGTGTGGTATATTTGACACCTCAGTAAACCTATACTTCATTTGGAGAGTGGTTAGAGAGAAATGGGTTAGAAATGTATTGGTGTCACATGCCTATGTTGATCAGCCAACCCAATCCCAGAGTCCTCCTGTGATATAATTACAGTAGTACAGGACATTGGTATTGAGTGACCCAGGCTTCCACTGACACAAATTATGCCTCTGACCACCAAGGTCTGTTGAAGATAAGAGTGCAAGTCGGGTTACCAGGTAGCCATGCAGGATAACCTAGTAATCAGAAAGGTTTGCCGGTAGTGAGTGTGCCTGTGTGTGGGTGTGTGTGTGTGCGCGTCCCCTCCACCCCTTAAAAACTAGTCTCAGTCAGTTTCTACATTGACTTCAGTGATAACAATGCCCAGTCCCAGTCCAAGGGATGATATTTGAGATGTCTTTCTTAAAGAAAACAAAAGGTTCCCGCTCGCCCCCACCGAACATTCCATTTAGCAAAATACCAAGTTCCCAGAACTTCCTTATCCCTTCCCAAAAGGAAATGTTATTTTGCTTCTTGAGGAATGAGCGTAAAAGCAGATATTTAAGCCATTGTTTCACAACACTTTTTGTCATGTTTTTATGTTAGGCCTATTGGTCCAAAACATTCAAAAGGACCCCAAAAACACTCAACACGCAACCTCAGAAGATGGTGTTATCTCATATTTAACAGTCAGAGGGTGTTATCTTTGTTATGGTTCCCGATATCGTTCGTACACACTCAAACCCCACTTAGTTGCACACCCGTCTCTGGCCTGCATCCAAGATGGCCGCCTTTGAAGGGTATTTACTGTAAGCTCTGTTATGGAAAACTACTTCCTCAGGATGTCGCTATGCTATTTGCACCCTGGCTGTGTTCTGTGTGTTGTAACCTACTATTGTATTACTGTACGTGCATATATCACAGGCAGGCTCATTGAAATGTTTACTTCTGGGAATAGCAAGGGGCCTCTGTTGTTTTGTTCAATGCTGCGTTCGCAAACCCAACAAGGAAGTGGGACTTTACAACATACGACTGTGAAAAATCTACTTGAACAGCCCTCCAATTGGTAATTACTAGTGGAAGCTCATCTTTCATCCTGAGCTCCCACTTCTCCACATACCTATACCTACTAAGGAAAGCAATTTCGGCAGTTAAATGCAACAACAAAACATTATTTATAAAAAGCCATCTATTAATATGTTTTTTTTAACTCTATAATTTGTTTACAAGCATGATAGCTGTACTTTTAGTTTATGGTTTTTAGTTTAGCCAATGAGCATTTCTCAATTAGTTCAAAGCATGTGAATGCATCCAACTGGTATATATGACTTCACAACTGGTAAATTCCCACCTCCCTCTTGGAAACAAACGCAGCATTACTAACGCAATCATATGGGCCCCTGTGAGGCTAGTGGGAGGAGCTATAGGAGGATGGGCTCATTGTAATGGCTGGAATGGAATAAATAAATACATATAGAAACCACATTTGACTCAGTTCAATTTATTCCATTCCGGCCATTATAATGAGTCCGTCCTCCTATAGGTCCTCCCACCAGCCTCTGAGTAAATCAAATCTAATCAAATTGTATTGGTCACATACACATTTTTAGCAGATGTTATTGTGGGTGTAGTGTTCACAGTGCAGTAGTATCTAACAATTCTCAACAATACACACAAATCTAAAAGTACAAGAATGGAATTAAGAAATATATAAATATTAGGATGAGCAATGTAGGCGTGGCATTGACTAAAATACAATAGAACAGAATACAGTATATACAAATGAAAGGAGTAAAGCAGTATGTAAACATTATTAAAGTGACCAGTGATTCCATGTCTATGTATATGGGGCGGCAGCCTCTAAGATACAGGGTTGAGTAACCAGGTGGTAGCCGGCTAGTGATGGCTATTTAACAGTCTGATAGCCTTGAGATAGAAGCTGTTTTTCAGTCTCTCGGTCCCTGCTTTGATGCACCTGTACTGACCTCGCCTTCTGGATGATAGAGGGGTGAACAGGCCGTGGCTCCGGTGGTTGATGTCCTTGATTATCTTTTTGGCCTTCCTGTGACATTGGGTGCTGTAGGTGTCCTAGAGGGCAGGTAGTTTGCCCCTGGTGATGCATTGGGCAGACCGCACCACCCTCTGGAGAGCCCTGCGGTTGTGGGCGGTGCAGTTGCCGTACCAGGCGGTGATACAGCCCAACAGGATGCTCTCAATTGTGCATCTATAAAAATGGTCTTAGGGGGCAAGCAGAATTTCTCCAACCTCCTGAGGTTGAATAGGCGCTGTTGCACCTTCTTCACCACACTCTGTGTGGGTGGACCATTTCAGATTGTCAGTGATTTGTACGCCGAGGAACTTGAAGCTTTCAACCTTTTGCACTGTGGTCCTGTCGATGTGGATAGTGGTCAACTCCCTCTGCTGTTTCCTGAAGTCCACAATCAGCTCCTTCATTTTGTTGACATTGAGGGAGAGGTTATATTCCTGGCACCATTCCGCCAGGGCCCTCACCTGCTCCCTGTAGGCTGTCTCATTGTTGGTAATCAGGCCTACTACTGTTGTGTCGTCTGCAAACTTCATGATTGAGTTGGAGGTGTGCCTGGCCACGCAGTCATGCGTGAACAGGGAGTACAGGAGGGGGCTGAACACGCACCCTTGTGGGGCCCCTGTGTTGAGGATCCGCAAAGTGGAGGTCTTGTAAACATTTCTTGAAAATGTTGCAGCTATTGGCAAAACTGGTAACTTCACTTCACATTGTAAAACTGTAGGCCTGTCTTAGATCCTATATTCTTGAAAAATAATTTTCATCAAGTCATATACTGTATACACATTCATTAATATGTTTAGATATACATACTGACAACTATTTACAGTTGTGCCTTTTGTTTTCAATGGCAACAAATTCAGATGCATGTCCATGTTATCTGTAAAGACATTTTTGCATTCTTTGAGATATTCTTCACCTCGTGCCTTATGTGGAGGTGGACCCAGTCTATATATAGGCTAGGCCTGTCAAGGCAGTATGGGTGACACAGACTTTTATCAAATAATTATTGGAAGAAGGCCTAGTCTTAATTTCTATACAGCCAATTCAATAGAACCTTGGCCTGTTCAATGGCAGAATTTTAGCAACAAATACTTTGTGAAAATGGCCCTGGATTCATGATCAGATTCACCAAATAGGACTCACTGGGTAATTGTTTCATTTTCTCTCTGAAAGTCCAGTGTGTCAGACAGGAAGGGACCTGACCTTCTTGAGCCGTGAAGGCGGGCTAAATAAACATTGTTCATTGCCTCGCACCCTATAGTAGGCTACTGGAGTGACACACGTGACACGACGACTACACATTTCCTAATACGGTTTACAGATGAGAGTTTAAAGTCTGCGGAGGAGAATGAGTAACTAGTGTGTGAGATTATGTCAGCTTTTTTTCTTCTCTATTTAGCCTATGTTCTCTTCGTCTTGAGACAGGGTTACATCAGGCTCATGATGATCTAATTTCCTATTTTTCCACCCAGACTACCAGACAAAGTGGTGACTGTTTTTAAGAGGGGGAGTTGCAACATTTGAATAGAATAGGCTAGACTAGATTAGACTGTAATTTGAGGAGGGGTTTAAGGGGAATTCCTTCACATGAAATCCCTTTTTTTGTAATAGGCCTGCAGTAGAAATCCCTTGTTTTTCTGTTTTTATACACTCCGTTACGTTTTTATACACTCCGTTACTCCGTTTCTATACACTCCGTTGTCCTGATCTGCCCTGAACAAGTCGTCATCTATTAAATAACTTTCCAAATAATAAACTATTACATTTCCCATCGGTCTATGGTAGCCTAACTCGGGTAGGAGCAATTTTATTGAGAGAGAGAGAGAGAGAGAGAGAGAGAGAGAGAGAGAGAGAGAGAGAGAGAGAGAGAGAGAGAGAGAGAGAGAGAGAGAGAGAGAGAGAGAGAGAGAGAGAGAGAGAGAGAGAGAGAGAGAGAGAGAGAGAGAGAGAGAGAGAGAGAGAGAGAGAGAGAGAGAGAGAGAGAGAGAGAGAGAGAGAGAGAGAGAGAGAGAGAGAGAGAGAGAGAGAGAGAGAGAGAGAGAGAGAGAGAGAGAGAGAGAGAGAGAGAGAGAGAGAGAGAGAGAGAGAGAGTCTGTGGCGACCTAAATGCCAGAACCGGACAAGAACCTGACACCCTAAGCACACAGGGGGACAAACACCTGCCTGGAGGTGACAGCATTCCCTCCCACATATGCCCCCCTAGGCACAACTATGACAACATAACCAACAAAAACGGGTCACAACTCCTGCAGCTCTGTCGCACGCTGGGTATGTACATAGTCAACGGTAGGCTTCGAGGGGACTCCTATGGTAGGTACACCTATAGCTCATCTCTTGGCAGTAGTACTGTAGACTACTTTATCACCGACCTCAACCCAGAGTCTCTCAGAGCGTTCACAGTCAGCCCACTGACACCCCTATCAGACCACAGCAAAATCACAGTCTACTTAAACAGAGCAATAATCAATCATGAGGCATCAAAGCCAAAGGAACTGAGTAACATTAAGAAATGCTATAGATGGAAGGAATGCAGTTTGGAAACCTACCAAAAAACAATTAGGCAACAACAAATTCAATCCCTTTTAGACAATTTCCTGGGTAAAACGTTCCGCTGTAATAGTGAAGGTGTAAACTTGGCAGTAGAAAATCTTAACAGTATATTTGACCTCTCAGCTTCCCTATCAAATCTAAAAATCTCAAATAGAAAACCGAAGAAAATTAACAATAATGACAAATGGTTTGATGAAGAATGCAAAAATCTAAGAAAGAAATTGAGAAACCTGTCCAACCAAAAACATAGAGACCCGGAAAACCTGAGTCTACGCCTTCACTATGGTGAATCACTAAAACAATACAGAAATACACTACGGAAAAAGAAGGAACAGCATGTCAGAAATCAGCTCAATGCAATTGAAGAATCCATAGACTCTAACCACTTCTGGGAAAATTGGAAAACACTAAACAAACAACAACAAGAAGAATTATCTATCCAAAATGGAGATGTATGGGTAAACCACTTCTCCAATCTTTTTGGCTCTATAACAAAGAATAAAGAGCAAAAACATATACATGATCAAATACAGATCTTAGAATCATCTATTAAAGACTACCAGAACCCACTGGATTATCCAATTACATTGAATGAGTTACAGGACAAAATAAAAACCCTCCAACCCAAAAAGGCCTGTGGTGTTGATGGTATCCTCAATGAAATGATCAAATATACAGACAACAAATTCCAATTGGCTATACTAAAACTCTTTAACATCATACTTAGCTCTGGCATCTTCCCCAATATTTGGAACCAAGGACTGATCACCCCAATCCACAAAAGTGGAGACAAATTTGACCCCAATAACTACCGTGGAATATGTGTCAACAGTAACCTTGGGAAAATCCTCTGCATTATTATTAACAGCAGACTCGTACATTTCCTCAATGAAAACAATGTACTGAGCAAATGTCAAATTGGCTTTTTACCAAATTACCGTACAACAGACCATGTATTCACCCTGCACACCCTAATTGACAACCAAACAAACCAAAACAAAGGCAAAGTCTTCTCATGCTTTGTTGATTTCAAAAAAGCCTTCGACTCAATCTGGCATGAGGGTCTGCTATACAAACTGATGGAAAGTGGTGTTGGGGGTAAAACATACGACATTATAAAATCCATGTACACAAACAACAAGTGTGCGGTTAAAATTGGCAAAAAACACACACATTTCTTCACACAGGGTCGTGGGGTTAGACAGGGATGCAGTTTAAGCCCCACCCTCTTCAACATATATATCAACGAATTGGCGCGGGCACTAGAAAAGTCTGCAGCACCCGGCCTCCCCCTGCTAGAATCCGAAGTCAAATGTCTGCTGTTTGCCGATGATCTGGTGCTTCTGTCACCAACCAAGGAGGGCCTACAGCAGCACCTAGATCTTATGCACAGATTCTGTCAGACCTGGGCCCTGACAGTAAATCTCAGTAAGACCAAAATAATGGTGTTCCAAAAAAGGTCCAGTCACCAGGACCACAAATACAAATTCAATCTAGACACTGTTGCCCTAGAGCACACAAAAAACTATACATACCTTGGCCTAAACATCAGCGCCACAGGTAACTTCCACAAAGCTGTGAACGATCTGAGAGACAAGGCAAGAAGGGCATTCTATGCCATCAAAAGAAACATAAATTTCAACATACCAATTAGGATTTGGCTAAAAATACTTGAATCAGTCATAGAGCCCATTGCCCTTTATGGTTGTGAGGTCTGGGGTCCGCTCACCAACCAAGACTTCACAAAATGGGACAAACACCAAATTGAGACTCTGCACGCAGAATTCTGCAAAAATATCCTCCGTGTACAACGTAGAACACCAAATAATGCATGCAGAGCAGAATTAGGCCGATACCCACTAATTATCAAAATCCAGAAAAGAGCCGTTAAATTCTACAACCACCTAAAAGGAAGTGATTCACAAACCTTCCATAACAAAGCCATCACCTACAGAGAGATGAACCTGGAGAAGAGTCCCCTAAGCAAGCTGGTCCTGGGGCTCTGTTCACAAACACAAACACACCCTACAGAGCCCCAGGACAACAGCACAATTAGACCCAACCAAATCATGAGAAAACAAAAAGATAATTACTTGACACATTGGAAAGAATTAACAAAAAAACAGAGCAAACTAGAATGCTATTTGGCCCTAAACAGAGAGTACACAGCGGCAGAATACCTGACCACTGTGACTGACCCAAAATTAAGGAAAGCTTTGACTATGTACAGACTCAGTGAGCATAGCCTTGCTATTGAGAAAGGCCGCCGTAGGCAGACATGGCTCTCAAGAGAAGACAGGCTATGTGCTCACTGCCCACAAAATGAGGTGGAAACTGAGCTGCACTTCCTAACCTCCTGCCCAATGTATGACCATATTAGAGAGACATATTTCCCTCAGATTACACAGATCCACAAAGAATTCGAAAACAAATCCAAATTTGAAAAACTCCCATATCTACTGGGTGAAATTCCACAGTGTGCCATCACAGCAGCAAGATTTGTGACCTGTTGCCACGAGAAAAGGGCAACCAGTGAAGAACACACACCATTGTAAATACAACCCATATTTATGCTTATTTATTTTATCTTGTGTCCTTTAACCATTTGTACATTGTTAAAACACTGTATATATATATATAATATGACATTTGTAATGTCTTTACTGTTTTGAAACCTCTGTATGTGTAATGTTTACTGTTAATTTTTGTTGTTTTTCACTTTATATTTTCACTTTGTATGTTGTCTACCTCACTTGCTTTGGCAATGTTAACACATGTTTCCCATGCCAATAAAGCCCTTGAATTGAATTGAATTGAATTGAATTGAGAGAGAGAGAGAGAGAGAGAGAGAGAGAGAGAGAGAGACTTTTGTTATGTAACAGCCTTGAGCAGAATAAATCATAATTGTCCTTTAATGGGTTCCCTTGTGGCCATTCAATTGTATGAGAAGAACCGCCAGCCTACACAGATACACACACCAGAAGGCCTCTAGAATGGTTCCCTTATCACAATGCTCCTATGTTCCCACAGTGGGCTATGTTGCTCCAGACCATGCTATTGATCCAGAAATATACTTATGGCACAGTAGGCCAGTCTATATTTAGGGCCAGGAGTTTCTCTTGTGGACCACATGACCAGACCAGGAAGGAAACAGTCTAGGCAAAGAAGAAGGGTCCAGAGTTGTTCCTGGTGAGGGCACATGGTCAGTAAAAACACCTTATTTTGCAGTTCTGCTTCCTGGACAACGAAAAACACCTTTTCTGAAGCATTTTATGGTGGGTGGCCCTTGACTACCTACTGTATAGTTGTATTTAATTCATGATGAGTTATTATAAAGTGCTATGGGTAATTTAACCAGGATCCACTCTATAACAATTGCCACTGCTTTCCAGGGAATGCTGTTATCCAGATTTATATAACCAAAATTGGATGGAAGGAATACACAGGGGCAAGGGTAAAAAATGATGCATCTATCAACCTTTCATTTGGACTAACTTATTGCTGCACTCTCTTTGGCCATTGTTAAATATATGTTATGACGAGGTTTAGTGATGGTGGTGATGACTGAAATGTCATGAAAATACTCCTCACAGCCCAATCACGGTAGACTAAACAGGAAAAGGAGGCAGCTTCCTGTGTTGGTCTAGAAGGGCTCCCAAATTATTTGTGAGCGCATCAAGTCACAACACCAGACCATTCAAATAGAATAGGAAAAATCTCTTGGAAGTCAAGATGCCATTACAAGACTAAACATCATATGTTATTTCTGCTCAGTGAAATCAAGAATGACTATGAATGTAATTAGATAAATAGGTTTTGTTCCCTATCTAAATGAAGGGTTCTGTGCCCATATTCACAAAGAGTCTCAGAGCAGGGGTGCTATTAGGATCATTGTGCTTTAAAAGGCTAAACTGATCCTAGATCAGCACGCCTACATGGCCCCAGGACTTGGAAAGCAGTTTCAGCTCTGTGTAGGCTACATTAGTGCCCCCAACCACCAAATGTCCTGTTTTGAACAGTGGCCAGGCACGGTATGTGTAATGTGTACCTTGATTATGGGTGCCTTGAGTGAGTGCACTCATTTAGTGGATTTGGCAAAGTTAAGAATAAAACCTTTAAAACTTTTTAACCTAAAATCGTTTTCCCACATTGACATTCAATGGTTTGACATTCAGGAAGCCCCAATGTTTCCAAAACACTTCATTAGAAATGTTAATAATGTCAACCTTATGTAATGGTTGGTGGGTAGCTGGCATTTGGCACAGTATAAGTCTCGCTTATGAAACACTGAGGATGATGTCATCTTTACAAATCTCAGAGGATTTCATTATTTGGGTTTTTAAAATATCTACAAAAAGCATCACAAACTTCTGGGAAATAATAACTCTCAATATTGTATTACACCTGTAATAGACCAAATAAAATAAAATCAAATGTATTTATAAAGCCCTTCGTACATCAGCTGATATCTCAAAGTGCTGTACAGAAACCCAGCCTAAAACCCCAAACAGGAAGCAATGCAGGTGTAGAAGCACAGTGGCCAGGAAGGCCAAAACCAAAGTCTGGGACAGGTAGCACGTCCGGTGAACAGGTCAGGATTCCATAGCCGCAGGCAGAACAGTTGAAACTGTAGCAGCAGCACAGCCAGACAATATGTAGACGATATGTATTATATATTTACTATATCTTCATTACATTTGAATTAATGGTAGGCCTACAGCGAAAAACAGCACGAGTCAAAAGTTTGGTCACACCTACTCATTCAATGGTTTTACTTTATTTGTACTATTTTCTACCTTGGAGAATAATAGTGAATACATCACAACTATGAACTAACACATACGGAATCATGTAGTAACCAAAAAAGTGTTAAAATAAATCAAAATAGATTTTAGATTCTTCAAAGTAGCAATCCGTTGCCTTGATGACAGCATATATGTGTTATTTCATAGTTTTGATGTTTTCACTATTATTCTACAATGTAGATTATAGTACAAATAAAGAAAAACCCTTGAATGAGTAGGTTCAAACTTTTGACTGGTGCTGTACATAGACAGAATATAATAAACAGACGCACACCAATTCCAACAAACATCAGTGACATCACATGCTCAAACCCACATATTCCCACCGCATTCCGTTTGTCTCACTCCAACATTTTCTCTCATTCTTCATACCTTGGGCGTTTCCAGTGTTTGTAACATTCAATGCCATATGGCTGAAATCGCGCTATTCTATTTATCTGTCTCTATGCCATATGGCTGAAATCGCGCTATTCAATTTATCTGTCTCTATGCCATATGGCTGAAATCGCACTATTCTATTTATCTGTCTCTATGCCATATGGCTGAAATCGTACTATTCTATTTATCTGTCTCTATGCCATATGGCTGAAATCGCACTATTCTATTTATCTGTCTCTATGCCATATGGCTGAAATCGCGCTATTCTATTTATCTGTCTCTATGCCATATGGCTGAAATCGCGCTATTCAATTTATCTGTCTCTATGCCATATGGCTGAAATCGCACTATTCTATTTATCTGTCTCTATGCCAAATGGCTGAAATCGCGCTCTTCTATTTATCTGTCTCTATGCCATATGGCTGAAATCGCACTATTCTATTTATCTGTCTCTATGCCATATGGCTGAAATCGCACTATTCTATTTATCTGTCTCTATGCCATATGGCTGAAATCGCACTATTCTATTTATCTGTCTCTATGCCATATGGCTGAAATCGCACTATTCTATTTATCTGTCTCTATGCCATATGGCTGAAATCGCGCTATTCTATTTATCTGTCTCTATGCCATATGGCTGAAATCGCACTATTCTATTTATCTGTCTCTATGCCATATGGCTGAAATCGCGCTCTTCTATTTATCTGTCTCTATGCCATATGGCTGAAATCGCACTATTCTATTTCTCTGTAGCAGACATTTTTTTTCAATAATTAAATGCATTTGATACATCACCGTCTTAATGATGGAGGATAATTTTATTTCCTGTTTTTAAGTAAATTTTTTTCCCAAAATGAGTGACGAGAAAAGTAGGCCTATGGTCCAACTCATTGGCGCCGACAGAGATGGCCGCCTCGCTTTGCGTTCCTAGGAAACTATGCAGTATTTTGTTTTTTCATGTGTTATTTCTTACATTGTTACCGCAGGAAATCTTAGGTTTTATTACATACAGCCGGGAGAAACTGTTGGATATAAGAGCAAAGTCAACTCACCAACATTATGACCAGGAATTCGGCTTTCCCGAAGCGGATCCTCTGTTTTGTCCACCACCAGGGACAATGGATCGGATCCCAACCTAAAACAACGACGCCGCAGAAGGGGCAGACGGAGCGGTCTTCTGGTCAGACTCCGTAGACGGGCACATCATGCACCGCTCCCGAGCATACTACTCGCAAATGTCCAGTCTCTTGACAACAAGGTAGACCAAATCCGAGCAAGGGTAGCATTCCAGAGAGACATCAGAGATTGTAACGTTCTTTGTTTCATGGAAACATGGCTCACTCGGGATACGTTATCAGAGCCACCTAGTTTCTTCACTCATCGCGCCGACAGAAACAAACTTCTCTCTGGTAAGAAGAAGGGCGGGGGTATGATTAACGAGACGTGATGTGATCATAACATCACAGGAACTCAAGTCCTTTTGTTCACCTGACCTAGAATTCCTTACAATCAAATGCCGACCGCATTATCTACCAAGAGAATTCTCTTCGATCATAATCACAGTCGTGTATATCCCCCCCCCCCCCCCCCCCCCAAGCAGACACATTGACTGCCCTGAAAGAACTTCATTGGACTAAACTGGAAACCACATCCTGAGGCTGCATATATTGTAACTGGGGATTTTAACAAGGCTAATCTGAAAACAAGGCTCCCTAAATTTGATCAGCATATCGAATGCGCGACACGGGCTGGCAAAACTCTGGATCATTGTTATTCTAACTTCCGCGACGCATACAAAGCCCTCCCCCGCCTTCCTTTCGGAAAATCTGACCACGACTCCATTTAGTTTCTCCTAGCCCATAGACAGAAACTAAAACAGGAAATGCCCGTGCTCAGGTCTGTTCAATGCTGGTCCGACCAATCGGATTCCACGCTTCAATATAGCTTCAATCACATGGACTGGGATATGTTCCGCATAGCATCGGACAATAACATTGATGAATACGCTGATTCAGTGTCGAGTTTATTAGCAAGTGCATCGGTGATGTTGTATCAACAGTGTCTATTAAAACCTTCCCCATCAGAAACCGTGGATTGATGGCAGCATTCGCGCAAAACTGAAAGTGCGAACCACTGCTTTTAATCAGGGCAAGGCGACCGGAAACATGACCAAATACAAACAGTGTAGCTATTCCCTCCGCAAGGTAATCAAACAAGATAAGCGTATAGAGACAAAGTAGAGTTGCAATTCAACAGCTGAGACACGAGAGGTATGTGGCAGGGTCTACAGTCAATCACGGACTACAAAAAGAAAACCATCGTGCGGACCACGATGTCTTGCTCCCAGACAAACTAAACAACTTCTTTGCTCGCTTTGAGGACAATACAGTGCCACCGACACGGCCCACTACCAAAACCTGTGGGCTCTCCTTCACTGCAGCCAATGTGAGTAAAACATTTAAAAGTGTTAACCCTCGCAAGGCTGCCAGCCCAGACGGCATCCCTAACCGCATCCTCAGAGCATGCGCAGACGAGCTGGCTGGTGTGTTTACGGACATATTCAATCAATCCTTATCCCAGTCTGCTGTGCCCACATGCTTCAAGAGGGCCACCGTTGTTCCTGTTACCAAGAAAGCTAAGGTAACTGAGCTAAATGACTATCACTCACTTCCGTCATCATGAAGTGCTTTGAGAGACTAGTCAAGGACCATATCACCTCCACCCTCCACTCCCTGTTCACCCATGACTGCGTGGCCATGCACGCCTCCAACTCAATCATCAAGTTTGCAGACGACACTACAGTGGTAGGCTTGATTACCAACAACGACGAGACAGCCTACAGGGAGGAGGTGAGGGCCCTCGGAGTGTGGTGTCAGGAAAATAACCTCACACTCAATGTCAACAAAACAAAGGAGATGATCGTGGACTTCAGGAAACAGCAGAGGGAGCAGCCCCCTATCCACATCGACGGGACAGTAGTAGAGAAGGTGAAAAGTTTTAAGTTCCTCGGCGTACACATCACGGACAAACTGAATTGGTCCACCCACACAGACAGCATCGTGAAGAAGGCGCAGCAGCGCCTCTTCAACCTCAGGAGGCTGAAGAAATTTGGCTTGTCACCATAAACACTCACAAACTTTTACAGATGCACAATCGAGAGCCTCCTGTCGGGCTGTATCACAGCCTGGTACGGCAACTGCTCCGCCCACAAACGTAAGGCTCTCCAGAGGGTAGTGAGGTCTGCACAACGCACAACGCATCACCGGGGGCAAACTACCTGCCCTCCAGGACACCTACACCACCCGATGTCACAGGAAGGCCAAAAAGATCATCAAGGACAACAACCACCCGAGCCACTGCCTGTTCACCCCGTTATCATCCAGAAGGCGAGGTCAGTACAGGTGCATCAAAGCATTGACCGAGAGACTGAAAAACAGCTTCTATCTCAAGGCCAAACAGCTATCACTAACATTGAGTGGCTGCTGCCAACATACTGACTCATCTCTAGCCACTTTAATAATTAAAAATGGATGTAATAAATGTATCACTAGCCACTTTAAACAACGCCGCTTTATATAATGTTTACATACCCTACATTACTCATCTCATATGTATATACTGTACTCTATACCATCTACTGCATCTTGCCTATGCCATTCGGCCATCGCTCATCCATATATTTTTCTGTACATATTCTTATTCAGTCCTTTACACTTGTGTGCATACGGTAGTTGTTGTGAAATTGTTAGATTACTTGTTATATATTACTGCACTGTCGGAATGAGAAGCACAAGCATTTCGCTACACTCGCATTAACACCTGCTAACCATGTGTATGTGAAATAAAATTGGATTTGATTTGATATTTCACCGCACACTCATAATGTATGCCATGCTTTGAAATATGCTGATAGACGGATTAAAAGTCATCTGACAGCCAACTTTCTACACTGAACAAAAATATAAACGCAACATGTAAAGTGTTGGTCCCATGTATCATGCATGAGCTGTAGTAAAAGATCCCAGAAAAGGTCCAGTCAAACAAAAAAAAGCTTATTTCTCTCAGATTTTGTGCAGAAATTTGTTTACATCCCTGTTAGTGAGCATTTGTCCTTTGACAAGATAATCCATCCACCTGACAAGTGTGGCATATCAAGAAGCTGACTGGTGACTGACTGGTTTTCTGATCCACAACCCTACCGTTTTAAGGTATCTATGACTAACAGATGCATATCTGTATTACAAATCATGTGAAATCCATAGATTAGGGCCTAATTAATTTATATTTTATTCCTTATACAGTGGGGCAAAAAAGTATTTAGTCAGCCACCAATACTTATTTTCCACCATAATTTGCAAATAAATTCATTAAAAATCCTACAATGTGATTTTCTGGATTTTTTTTCTCATTTTGTCTGTCATAGTTGAAGTGTACCTATGATGAAAATTACAGGCCTCTCTCATATTTTTAAGTGGGAGAACTTGCACAATTGGTGGCTGACTAAATACTTTTTTGCCCCACTGTATGAACTGTAACTCAGTAAAATCTTAGAAATTGTTGCATGCTAAGTTTATAACTTTTGGACTTTATAGAACTGTCACGTTCTGACCTTAGTTCCTTTGTTTTTGTCTGTGTTTTAGTATGGTCAGGGCGTGAGTTGGGGTGGGCAGTCTATGTTTGTTTTTCTATGTTGGGTTTTGAGTTCGGCCTAGTATGGTTCTCAATCAGAGGCAGCTGTCAATTGTTGTCCCTGATTGTATGATTCTCAAAGGTAGCCTGGGTTTCACTTTTGGTTTGTGGGTGTTTGGGCCACACGGTACTGTTTCGGTTTGGTCACATCGTTAATGGTTTTGTTCCAGTTTGTTTATTAAAAAAGACATGAACACTTACCACGCTGCACCTTGGTCCTCCTCTCTATCTCCAGACGACATCCGTTACAAGAACTCCCAGAAGGCATGAACTATTGAGTCATTGTTAGTCTACACTTAAGATATGACTCTGCCTTGAGCTGTAGAATATTTTTTCTTCTCTCTTTTATAATAAATTCTATACATTAGTTTATACTAGATTAAGCGTACATATTCGTTAACTGTAATGTCGTCAGTTATGTTCCAAGACTCCCTCCACCTTGAGCCAACCCATTGTTCCTCGATAGTGCATTTAACATTATGTCTGAAGTAAAAGCCCTGGGTGGCAAGTTGATACAATTAAAAGGTCAAAACCACCCTCACACTTAGGGAGATGTAAAACTTTACTTTTTATTCCGAGTATTATTTGCCCATATAATGTATTTTATACTTTTTTTAAAGAATGTCTTCGGTGGGGTAATTGGTATTACCGAGAATAACGAAAGTCTATTTTTACTTTAGGATAATTATATAATATTTGTATGATTTTCTTTTGCAGCTGGAAAGTTGAAGGCTTCCAAAGTTTATAATAGAAAAAGCCATTAAGGATGGTCAAAACCCTTTTCGGCATCAACAGCCATTATTGATTGATCTACATCTTGTAATTTAGCGTATTGTTTTATACTGAACAATATTCTCCAGACTTTTTCTGGTAGGCTACTTTCCATTTTTCTGCAATCCGATCCTGACCTATTATTCATTATGACTTACTCTGTATCCCACGGAAAACTCCCCTTTTTTCTTTCTCTCTGTCTTCTTACTCACTGTTCACAACCGTTTTCTTTACAATGTTTCCATTTCTAACTGCCAGACTTCTCTAAAGTACGTCTATAAAAACCACCAAGGGTGTCGAGCGCGCGTCGTCAGAGCAGGGACCAGAGATACTGATGAAAAGTGGCAAGCGCTGCTTCTGCTTACGTCGAGTAAAGTACGTCTAGTGGGCCAAACCGCCTCTCTGGCTTGAATGTATGTGTATGTATGTATCATTTTCAGACACAAGTCAGGGTAGAATCTTGTAATGATGACTTCGAAGCCTGCCACCCCCTCTTACCCGTTTCCTCCCCGTACTCCTTATTTTTTTTTATTTAACCGTTATTTAACTAGGCAAGTCAGTTAAGAACACACTTTTTTTTACAATGATGGCCTAACAGGCCAAACTCTAACCCGGACAACGCTGGGCCAATTGTGCACCGCCCTATAGGATTCCCCCATCACGGCCAGTTGTGATGCAGCCTGGAATCGAGTGACGCCTCTAGCACTGAGATGCAGTGCCTTAGACTGCTGTGCCACTAAGGCCCCTAAAATGTCCTGGACCATGAAAACACTCCAAATCTATTTATAGCTCCAATCACCAACCCTTTTCTATTTTTAGGGCTTAAGGGACTGTACTTTGTCACTGTTATGGTCCTAATATTTAACCAGGTGAAGATATGCCAAGTGGAAGGGGTATTAAATTACAACCTAACCTACTGAACAGGTAATGGCACTCCAAGTCACCACTAAACATTGTTGATATTTTTATATACTTCATATTTGATACACTTCTTGTGAGAACAAAAACGAATGGCATTGCACATGTGTTGCAAAAGTTAATGGATGTCTCACCAGACATGGAGAGAAATTTCCCATGCTAGTTGGAGTCCGTTAGAGATTGATGAGATCATTTTATGGGTTAGCCTATTTCTGGCACTGAAGGAAGTCACATGGCTGTTTTGTGCGTCATTACAAACTTTTTGAAGAAAATCTAAAAGAGAAACGGTTCTGTAAAATGTAAGGCTTATTAATTGCCATAATATCATAGACATAATAGCATGTCAAGGAGCACACACACACACACACACACACACACACACACACACACACACACACACACACACACACACACACACACCCCTACCCCTGAACTGTAGTTGGGCCTGAAATGAAAGCTGGAATGCTGTTTCTCACAGTAGTGAGAAGTGAGTCTGTCCATTAATCCAATTCACACATTTTGAAATGAATTAACTTTAGGCTAGATTTTCATTCTTTATTTGCACCTCATTTGCAGGTCCTTTGGTGTTACTGGGGGACTGTGCTTCCATGCGAGTTCCAATGGTCACCACCGCCGCTTGGAAGGCACTATTAAGATATTAACAGCCTAGACTTAAACTCGGTTTTAAATCACAACCGTTATCTCCTTTCTGGTTTACTGTACCCAGTGGCGATGTCAGCATGTACATCTTGGTGTGGCAAACTCCAAAAATGTTTTTTAGATGCATGCCAGCAAAGCCAATACACAACACAAAATTAAACAATACATTAATTGCAAGATAACATGACAAACGGTGCCCACAACTGTTACGGCCTATATAAAGCTGTCCCAACAGCAGAGCTTTCTTTACAGCAGAATGGAGTGCCTCCTTACCACTGCTACACCTGGCTATCAGCAGCCTTGTCTGGCAGCGAAACGGTTCATTCAGCCTCATTTACTTGCTGCCTTTAAAAAAAAACAGCTGATTTGGTTGACTTGCACAAATGTTGTTTCTACAGACTATTGAGATGTACAAACTATGGCATAAGTGGACGGACGACGAGTGGATGAGAGGCAATCTGTAATCGATGACGACATTAATGAGCAGAATTCAGCAGAATAAAACAGAATTCAGAACATGGGCCGTTCTTACAGTATTCTCCCTGTACACCAAGTCAGAACCGTAGGATAAATAAAGGGGCATATAAACAGACAATGAAAGCTCTTACAATATTAGATGATTACATTTCTCTAAAAACAGCCTGTAGGCTACATGTGCACCACCAAGTCAGAACAGTAGGCTAAGTTATGAGGGGGAAAGGGACCAAATTGTTAGGGTGAGGCACATGGACTACTAACAGCTTACTACACAACATACACTTAGTATTACTTTCTTAGCTATAGTATACATATCTCCCTGGCATATTACATCATTTTGGACTCACCTTGTTGTGCCATGCTCACTTCAACAGGAAGGTGGCGCTGCGGTCCTTGTGTGCAAATTTTGCCATCAAAGTCTGGCATTCTCTGGATGTATGGTGCTTTCAAGACACCTGGGAACTCGGGGAAAAAAACAAGGTCAAATCATGACGTCAGTGATCTTCAGGTCGGAGCATTAGAAAGAGGCCTGAGTTCCCGACTTGGAATTCCGAGTTGGCTGACCGTCCAAGAAGTATTTTCCCAGTTGGAGCTCGTTTTTAAAAAACATATATACAGTACCAGTCAAAAGTTTGGACACACCTACTCATTCAAGGGTTTTTCTTTATTTTTACAATGTTCTATGTTGTAGAATAATAGTTAGAACATCAAAACCATGAAATAACACATATGGAATCATGTTGTAACCAAAAAATGTGTTAAATAAATCAAAATATATTTTATGTTTGAGATTCTTCAAAGTAGCCACCAGTCTCAAAATTATGAAGTAGAAAGATAGCTAACAACTAAGTCTTCAATAAAACTCCCAAGGCCTGACTCATCTTGAATGAATATATTGAAAATGTTTATGTTGTGAAACTGCAAAATACAGAAAATAATATACTTTTGTATTCAATTCACATCCACATACTGTAGCTGTATATTATACATTTCAAGTTGAATTTGCATAAATACAAAGCACATGCCAAGGTACCATGTATCTGGCATGATGCCAAACCATATAGCTTAATTGTTACTCATATGGTAATTGGCTAACTCCTTTCATTACTCTAATAATGTGCAACCGCCTCTGTACAATAACAAAGCATATTACACTAGAAACCGTAACAAATCTTTAGTATTGTATGTTTTACAATTCGTTTACATGACGCACAAGCAAAGTAATACATCTGATGGCATACATGAAAGGCAAGGCAATTTGTGTGAGTAAATGCAACCAACTAACATTGATAAGTAAGCAATTCTATCAATAACAAGATTGTCATCACTAGCGATATGCTTGTATCGAACTTACAAACAAATATTTCCTGAGGCTGAAGCATGTGAAAGAATTAACTGCACTGAGAGACCTGCACAGTAGAGTTGTTTTTAGTTGCTTCTATGCGTGCAGAACGAATTCTCTACTTCCTGTTTTCGTACAGTCTTTCTAAATACCAGAAAGCTCCACTAGGGGGCGATAAACACCATGGAACACAATGAAAATACATTTTAACCAATGTAATAAAATAATCTGTTACCTTCTAACAGGATGGCAGCACAAGTGGTACTGTATATATATATATATTATGTATCTATTATTTTTTCTTCACAATTTCGTTATATCCAATTGGTAGTTATGATCTTGTCTAATCGCTGCAACTCCCCAACGGGCTCGGGAGAGGCGAAAGGACGAGTCATGCGTCCTTTGAAACACGACCCGCCAAGCCACGCTTTTTCTAAACACCTGCTCACTTTACCCGGAAGCCAGCCGCATCAATGTGTCAGAGGAAACACTGTTCACCTGACGACCGAAGTCAGCTTGCAGGCTCCCGCCCTGCCACATCGAGTCTCTAGAGCGCGATGAGCCAAGGAAAGCCCACCCGGCCAAACCCTCCCCTAACCAGGACGACGCTGAGCCAATTGTGCGCTGCCCTATTATGGGACTCCCGGTAACGGCTGGCTGTGACGCAGCCTGGGATCAAACCCTAGGCTGTAGTGATGCTTCAGCACTGCCTTACACCGGTGCACCACTCGGGAGGCCCCCGGAGCTCGCTTTTTTTCCAGAGTTCCCAGATGTCTTGAACTCACTGAAGTCTGTTCCCAGTTGTTTTTAACGCAGTAAAAGTCATGCTGGATTGACAGCATGTCTAATGTAGTCAACCTTTTCTGGCCTGTGGTGTTGCATGTGAATGTTTTTTCCTTTTAAGCTTGGAAAAAAGACTCCACAAACCCAGACTTGGACCAGGCACCCACTCCACTGAATAGCAGTCTAGTGATTCCTTTGCAATGTTTATGTCCAACGGCCGGCCGGTGAGGACAGATACGTTTTACCTATAATTTCTCTTCATATGACAAGGATTGAAAAGGATTTGCCAGTAGATGGTCGACTTGATTCATGGTTATGACTGCTTGTCTGGCTTGCTAGCTAAGATTTAGAAAGTATGATGTTGACATGATCAGTCCAATCAAAGCTACGGTAGATATAACGTGATTGCACGTGAATGTATCTGCAGCTAACGACCTTGAGCTTTCTTAGATGGGCACTTCTAACGTAGCTCTATGGCAGCACCCAAGGGGCTGTCACGGATCCCTCTGGAACTGTCATTACGCAATCCTGGTCCCTATTCCCTGATTAGTAATTGTATAAGTGTGCCCTTGGTTTACCATTGCCTTGTCGATTGTTGTTACACGTGTGAGTTCCTGTGCTACGTTGTTTTGGCTTTCATGCCACGTATATTGTGCAGATGATTACAGGTCTCATCCCGTGTTATAATCATTGTGCGATTGTGTATTTATTCAAGTTACTTCTCGCTCTTGTGTTTGGGTTTCTACACTGTGTTTTGTATACGTGTTTGTTTGGTCTTCGTCCCCGTGCCTTTACATGGCACGCTGTAATTTGGGAAATAAAAACCCATGTTTTGCATTCCTGCGCCTGTCTCCCGAACCATTTATACCAACGTGACAGGGGCTTGAGTTTTCAAACTCTCCCCATAGATGTCCCAATGAGGGAAAGAACATTGAGCCAATCACGGCGCAACTAGAGAACATTACCAACCCCTACGCTCTGTGTTATATTCATACACTACACTAAAGTTTGGGGTTGGTTAGAAATGTCCTTGTTTTTGAAAGAAAGCACGTTTTTGTTCTTTAAAATAGCATCAAATTGATCAGAAATACAGTGTAGACATTGTTGGTGTTGTAAATTACTATTTTCATTAAATAGTACCCGCAAAACACCAGTCTCAACGTCAACAGTGAAGAGGCTGCTGGCCTTCTAGGGAGAGTTACAAAGAAAAAGCCATATCTCAGACTGGCCAATAAAAAGAAAATATTAAGATGGGTATAAGAAGACACTGGACAGAGGAACTCTGCCTAGAAGGCCAGCATCCCAGAGTCGCCTCTTCACTGTTGACGTTGAGACTGGTGTTCTGCAGGTACTATTTAATGAAGCTGCCAGTTGAGGATTTGTGAGGCGTCTGTTTCTCAAACTAGACACTCTAATGTTCCCTTCCTCTTGCTCAGTTGTGCACCGGGGCCTCTCCACTTCCTCTTTCTATTCTGGTTAGATCCAGTTTGCGCTGTTCTGTGAAGGGGGTAGTACACAGCGTTGTACGAGAACTTCAGTTTCTTGGCAATTTCTCGCATGGAATAGCCTTCATTTCTCAGAACAAGAATAGACTGACGAGTTTCAGAAGAAAGGTCCTTGTTTCTGGCCATTTTGAGCCTGTAATCGAACCCACAAATGCTGATGCTCCAGATACTCAGTTTTATTACTTCTTTAATCAGAACAACAGCTTTCAGCTGTGCTAACATAATTGCAAAAGAGTTTTCTAATGATCAATTAGCCTTTTAAAATGATCAACTTGGATTAGTTAACACAACGTGCCATTGGAACACAGGAGTGATGGTTGCTGATAATGGGCCTCTGTACGCCTATGTAGATATTTCATAAAAAATCATCCGTTTCCAGCTACAATAGTCATTTACAACACGACCAATGTCTACACTGATCAATTTGATGTTATTTTAATGGACAAAAAATGTGCTTTTCTTTCAAAAACAAGGACATTTTTAAGTAACCCCAAACGTTTGGGTAGTGTGTATATATATTTTATGCTAAACAGGTAGGGCTGAAAACAGTTTCTATCTGTTCGTGCTTCCACCCTGGAAGACTGCAAAGACATCGAGAGGATGATCATGGTGAGTTTAGCCATGGACCTCATAATATACACTGAGTGTACAAAACATTATGAACACCCACTCTTTCCATGACAGACTGACCAGGTGAATCCAGGTGAAAGCTATGATCCCTTATTGATGTCACTTGTTGAATCCACTTCAATCAGTGTAGATGAAGGGAAGAGATAGGATAAAGAAGGATTTTTAAGCCTTGAGATAATTGATTGTGTATATGTGCCATCCAGAGAGTGAATGGGCAGGACAAAATATTTAAGTGCCTTTGAAAGAGTTATGGTAGTAGGTGCCAGGCACACCGGTTAAGAACTGCAACGCTGTTGGGTTTTTCACACTCAACAGTTTCCTGTGTGTATCAAGAATAATCCACCACCCAAAGGACATCTAGCCAATTTGACACAAAAGTGGGAAGCATTGGAGTCAACATGGACCAGCATCCCTGTGGAACGCTTTCGACACCTTGTAGAGTCCATGCCCCGATCAATTAAGGGTGTTCTGAGGGCAAAAGGGGAGGTCAAAGATTTGCATAACTAACCCAAGATAGACCACATGCTGTCGTTTCCAATGGGAGCAAATGAATCTTAGTGGGCAGAACAAGCAAGGAGTTGGGCAGAGACAAGCACGAGCTAGCGAAATCCTATTGGCACGTTCTAGCATGTATTTGCATATTTCCATTAGGCAATTCCTACTCTGTGAAGTGCACGTGTGCAATAACTAAATTCCCCCTCCACTCCTAAAGAACAAAATATTTTCTACATCTACAAAACTTAGTCCACTCTGTTCATAACAGATTTTAGTTTTTGAAACCAATTTTTTTATTGAGATGAAATGTTTCATCGATAACAAAATGATCAGAATGCCAAAATCCATCTCATTCCATCTTCTCCCACTTCCAGCCACTGGGTTTCCTCTCATCACCATATTTGGTAGTGAGTGGAAACGTCAACCGGAAGCTTCACATTTATACATCTGGTGAAATATCTGGCTACAACTTAATATTCGGGAAGGGATTTCTTAATGTTTTGTACACTCAGTGTGTAAAGGCAAGGGCATGCTTGGAATTTGGTGAACAATGAATGACATTTGCATATAAATATTATGTCAGTATCTACATAGATCTCTATTCTTCGTCATGTGAAATTAAATATTTTGTTTGCTGCTGCAGTTACGTTGTATAAATTATTTTGTCTCGCAAAAGCTAGGCGTGTCCTGTTATTCGACAGGCTACAGAAGCCATGGTTGTACAGTTGGAGTGATACAAATGTTTAATCAAACCTGGGCCATGTTCAGTTGCCAAATGTTGTCGAAATACCATGATTAGATTCCTTGTCAGAGAGGCATATTTGTTCTATATTACAGATTTCTAATGGAACGTTCCAAAACCTTGTGTCCTGCTGAATGTGCCCCTGGTGTGAGATTCTTGTATACAATCTCTCTATGATTGTCTCAGTGACCCTGCTGGTCACCTATGAACGTTTGAACATCTTGAAGAACAATCTGGCCTTATTGGCCATCTACTTTTATAATCTCCACCTGTCACACAAAGAAGAGCCTGGATCCTCTCTAGGTTTCTTCCTTGATTCCTGCCTTTCTAGGGAGTTTTTCCTAGGCACCCTGCTTCTGCATCTGCATTGCTCTCTGTTTTGGGTTTTAGGCTAATTAGCTAAATCAATGTTATTATGTTTGGAATCAATAACACTAATTACATTTTGTTAGGCCAAATGTGAATTGTATGTCCTCATGTGTCCTCGGGAACTGGCTGAAAACGAGAAAGTATTCGACAAAATAAAACTTACACAGAAAGGTCGAATAATTCAACCTAATTAAAACAATATTCATCAAATATTTTTTCTTCCTGAATCGATGTGCTATTAAATCAGTACTTTCTCCTTCACTCAAGCCCCCTAGTGATGAGTTGAGTTCGAGCTCTGTAAATAGTTTACAACGTTAACCCTTCCTGCCCTGTGTCTTTATCAACTTTCCCCCCCAGATTTGGAGCAGGATGCATTCACAAAAAAAAACATGATTTCCCAGTATCATTGCAGAAGTACCCAAACATCAGAGGGTGAGACAACAACGAACTGTCTTCTCAATCTATCCTCCCCATCATAGTTACCAGGCTGGCTCCATATGTTAATTCGCTCTCTATCTGTTGCTTAACCGTCAACCGTCAGTGCTGACTCTGCTCTCTTTCTGGCCACTCATTATGTAAGAGGCCTGACATATTTTTACGAGACCACCAGAATGAGAACATTATGCATTTCAACGACAGCCAGTCTCTCTTTTCCTTCCATGACACGTCTCTTTTTCCACATTCAGAGCAGAAGCCGCCTGGTTGCCGTTGGCCACCTGGTTAATATTCCTAACAGCAACCTCTTCACATCTATTACTCTGTCTGTATGGATTCTCTCTCTCTCTCTCTCTGTGTGTGTGTGTGTGTGTGTGTGTGTGTGTGTGTGTGTGTGTGTGTGTGTGTGTGTGTGTGTGCGCGCGCGCTCCTGTGCCTGTGCCTGTGCCCAGACACTCCCCTATGTATTTATTTGAACAGTGAAGGTAAAACTTTTAGTTTGGTTCTATAGTCCAGCATTTTGGATATGATATCAAATGTTTTATATGAACTGACAGTACAGAATGTCACCTTTTTATTTGAGGTTATTTTCATAAAGAATTAACTACCGTTCAAAAGTTTGGGGTCACTTTTTTGTGTCCATTACAAAAACATAAAATGTATCCGAAATACAGTGTAGACATTGTTAATGTTGTAAATGACTATTGAAAGCTGTTGTTCTGATGATTAAAGAAGCAATAAAACTGGCCTTCTTTAGACTAGTTGAGTATCTGGAGCATCAGCATTTGTGGGTTCGATTACAGGCTCAAAATGGCCAGAAACAAAGACCTTTCTTCTGAAACTCTTCAGTCTGTTCTTGTTCTGAGAAATGAACGCTATTCCATGCGAGAAATTGCCAAGAAACTGAAGATCTCGTACAACACCGTGTACTACTCCCTTCACAGAACAGCGCAAACTGGCTCTAACCAGAATAAAAAGAGGAGTATCACAGGTAAAGGCATCGGGAAGGCACTTATGAGCAAAGTAGCTCAGGTAAGTGATGCTGTCCTGGTGTTGCATTTGTCATGAAAGTGAACCCTCTGGCTATGTTTCTGTTCTGTTGATGTATTGACACCGCTAACGCAATTTTTTTTCTCATGGTACACGTGAATTATTGTTGTCATCCATGTACAGTGGCATACGAAAATATTTACCCTCTTGGCATTTTTCCTATTTTGTTGCCTTACAACCTGAAATTAAAATAGATTTTTAGGGGGTTTGTATCATTTGATTTACACAACATGCCTACCACTTTGAAGATGCAAAATATTTTTGGTGCAACAAACAAGAAATAAGACAAAAAACTGAACTTGAGCATGCATAACTATTCACCCCCCAAAGTCAATACTTTGTAGAGCCACCTTTTGCAGCAATTACAGCTGCAAGTCTCTTGGGGTATGTCTCTATAAGCTTGGCGCATCTAGCCCCTGGGAATTTTGTACATTCTTCAAGGCAAAACTGCAACAGATGCCTCAAGTTGGATGGATTCCGCTGGTGTACAGCAAACTTTAAGTCATACCACAGATTCTCAATTGGATTGAGGTCTGGGCTTCAACTAGGCCATTCCAAGATATTTAAATGTTTCCCCTTAAACCATTCGAGTGTTGCTTTAGCAGTATACTTAGGGTCATTGTCCTGCTAGAAGGTGAACCACCGTCCCAGTTTCAAATCTCTGGAAGATTGAAACAGGTTCCCCTCAAGAATTTCCCTGTATTTAGCGCCATCCATCATTCCTTCAATTCTGACCAATTTTCCAGTCCCTGCCGATGAAAAAAATCCCACAGCATTGTGCTGCCACCACCATGCTTCACTGTGGGGATGATGTTCTCAAGGTGATGAAATGTGTTGGGATTGCACCAGAAATAGCTTTTTCCCTGATGGTCAAAAAGCTCAATTTTAGTCTCATCTGACCAGAGTACCTTCTTCCATATGTTTGGGGAGTCTCACACATGCCTTTTGGCGAACACCAAACGTGTTTGCTTATTTTTTTCTGGACACTCTTCCGTAAAGCCCAGCTCTGTGGAGTGTATGGCTTAAAGTGGTCCTATGGACAGATACTCCAATCTCTGCTGTGGAGCTTTGCAGCTCCTTCACGGTTATCTTTCGTCTCTGTGTTGCCTCTCTGATTAATGCCCTCCTTGCCTGGTCCATGAGTTTTGGTGGGCGGCCCTCTCTTGGCAGGTTTGTTGTGGTGCCATATTCTTTCCATTTTAATAATGGATTTAAATGGTGCTCCGTGGAATGTTCAAAGTTTTGGATATTTTTTTATAACCCAATTTGTACTTCTCCACAACTTTGTCCCTGACCTGTTTGGAGAGCTCCTTGGTCTTCATGGTGCAGCTTGCTTGGTGGTGCCCCTTGCTTAGTGGTGTTGCAGACTCTGGGGACTTTCAGAAGAGGTGTGTATATATACTGAGATCATGTGACACTTATATTGCTCACAGGTCGACTTTATTTAACCAATTATGTGACTTTTGAAGGTAATTGGTTGCACCAGATCTTATTTAGAAGCTTCATAGCAAAACACAATTTTTCCTTTTTTTAATACTTTTTTGAAACAAGTTATTTTTTCCATTTCACTTCACCAATTTAAACAATTTTGTGTATGTCCATTACATTAAAACCAAATTAAAATCAGTTTAAATTACAGGTTGTAATGCAACAAAATCGGAAAAATGCCAAAGGGGATGAATACTTTTACAAGGCACTGTATACTCTGCTATGTCTAGTTGAGTGTGTACATATCTGTGATTATTAATGTGCAAACCTGTCTGTTTATTTTTTATTAGCGTTTCCTCTTCAAGGAACTTCCTTTGACCTTTTTCTCTCCTCTTTTCCTTCTCGCACGCGCACACACACACACGCACGCACACGCACACACCCCTACCCTTGTAGTGTAGATGGGCCTGGCCGCCAGCTGCACCCAGCTCAACTTTACTGTGCTGGACTGGAATAAACCATCTCTGGATTTCTACTTTAACCAGGTGTGTTTTGACATGTTGGCAAACATGGGGTACCACTGCATGAGCTCTGAGGGGAACAACTTGAACAGCTAGGCCAGGGGGACACCTACCCTCTGCAATACTGAGGTCAACCTGGAACACGTGCAGGAATAAAGAACCAACTCAAAGGCCCCACTCCAATAGTTGAAAATGTACATTTCCTTTCCTCCATCCTCCCTGAACTGATCTAATAGGATTGAGAAAATGTCTTTGCATAGTCCTCGCCAGATCAGTGATTACCTTCAAGGAAATGAGGAAGACGGGATACATTTCCTAAGTATTGGAACGAGCCCAATGCAATGTAAAATGGTTGTTGATGAACCAACAAGGCCCCGAACCAGTGTTTTGACATTACTTGTGTGTACAGTAATGTTTATCTGTGACCCCATAGCACTTGTCCCTGCCTAAGCTGTTGATATTATGTGAGAAATCTGGTAAACAGGAACCAAATACACTATACAATCACCTGTCTAAAACACCAGCCAAATGATGATTAAGTACTGTACAATTGTCTTTGTGATGAAGCACAATGTGATAAAAAAAAACTGCTACTTGTTTCACCTTATTGAATGCCTGTTCAGGTTAGTTTATCATTTCTGCAATCTTAGGCTGCTACTTTAAGCAAATACGACAAACCAAGGCTTGCAATTTGCAATGGTGATTTATGAACAAAGTATTTTATAGTAAATTGAGCTATTATGCCTTCTGGGGATCTGGCTTGGAGCCCAGTCCACAACATCATCATCATTACTCTACACTGGACAGCTCTCTAAGTTATTACATATCCAGATGATCATCTTGGTACATTCATATAATAGGTAAGATTGATCTTTAATCTACTTGTAGCTTTATCACTGAATTGAATGTAATTGCTTTGCTTGATTGTTTTTGCTTGGTTTCTAGGTTGATGGTGAATAACGTAATTTATTGTTGATAGAAAATGCCATTAACAGAACTGTAAGCGAGTGCCATTTTTAGTTGACCTTAGTGTTATTGCATATCATCCATTAATCTCTAGATTTAAAAAATAAAGATGGAACATATTTTCATTCAAGAGATCTATAAAACATTGGCGTTTTAAACAAAATCCACTCGTCCATCCCCACTTCTTTTGTCACTAAGTAAAACTGTCAACCTGTTACACTTTGAAATCACAGCAAGAACCTTAGTGTTGCATTGCATTCTACATTAAATAAGCTATTTGTTGTGTTTGTTACACACTATTGAAGAAAGTGGTGTGCCAATACAGTTGTGTGCTCATAATATGGTATCATTTTTTATTTGTTTCCTTTAATTATTGACCCACTCCTCACTGGGGGACATAAATAACTTTATTGTAAAATGGTTTAATCATTCTATATATTCCCATGGCCCAAATCCAGCTATTGATAAATACCCTATATATATCCAAAGGTATGTGGACACCCCTTCAAATGAGTGGATTATGTTATTTCAGCCACACCGTTGCTGACAGGTGTATAAAATCGAGCACACCGCCATGCAATCTCCATAGACAAACATTGACATTAGAATGGCCTTACTGACTTTCAACGTGGCATCATCATAGGATCCGATCCCACTATTCCAACAAGTCAGTTCTGCTCTGCTAGAGCTGCCCCGGACAACTGTACATGCTGTTAGGGTGAAGGGGAAACGTCTAGGAGCAACAATGGCTCAGCAGCGAAGTGGTAGGCCACACAAGCTCACAGAATGGGACCATTGAGTGCTGAAGCACGTAGCACGTACAAATCGTCTGTCTTCGGATGCAACACTGACTACCATGTTCCAAACGGTCTCTGGAAGCAACGTAAGCACCAGAACTGTTCGTCGGGAGCTTCACTAAATCAGTTTCCATGGCCAAGCAGCTGCACACAAGCCTAAAATCACCATGAGCAATTCCAAGCGTCGGGTGGAGTGGTGTAAAGCTCGCCACCATTGGACTCTGGAGCAGTGGAAACGCATTCTGTGGAATTATGAATCACGCTTCACCATCTGGCAGTTCGATGGATGAATCTCGGTTTGGCGGATGCCAGGAGAATGATACCTGCCCTAATGCATAGTGCCAACTGTAAAGTTTGGTGGAGGAGTAATAATGGTCTGGGGCTGTTTTTCATGGTTCAGGCTAGGTCCATTAGTTCCAGTGATTGGAAATCTTAACGCTACAGCATACAATTACATTCTAGACGATTCTGTGCTTACAACTTTGTAGCGACAGTTTGGGGAGGACACTATTGTGTTTCAGCATGACAATGCCCCCATGCACAAAGCGAGGTTAATTCAGAAATGGTTTGTCAAGATCGGTGTGGAAGAACTTGACTGTCCTGCACAGAACCCAGACCTCAACCCCATCAAACACCTTTGGGATAAATTGGAACGCAGACTGTGAGCCAGGCCTAATCGCGCAACATCCGTGCCCGACCTCACTAATGTTCTTGTGGCTGAATGGAAGCAAGTCCCCGCAGCAATGTTCCAACATCTAGTGGAAAGCCTTCCCAGAAGAGTATTGGCTGTTATAACAGCAAAGTGGGGACCAACTCCTATCAATGCCAATGCCAATACTTTTGGTCATGTAGTGTATATTCCTTGTCATCAAATACATAATGACATAGAGTTATTCTGTAGAATAGGCTATTTTGACAGAATAGCCACAAATATGTACACCTATCTACTGATATAATGGGCTGCTCACATTAAACCCTGTGGTAATGGTACTTCCACTCTACACCTAAATATATAGTCCCATTGATAGACAATCTATTTTGGGCCATAATACACACAAACACTCATTGAAGGCTATAAGAGTGCGATCCAGGGGTATAACCATTAGATACGAAACAGAATCAAACGGAACGAAACTGGGAGGGACCTACCTGAATTAGTCCAATAGAAACTCTTGTTTTTGTTACAAACACGCAACTGTTTGCAACGGTTTGGACTAATGACTACACCCCAGGTCACGCAGAGCCTGCGGGTAGCACCTTGCCCTATACAACAGAGCCACCTTGTGGACACTTGGATTAGTTCAGTCGATCGGTATATTCTAATAGCCTACAGTTCTCCCCTCCCTGCAACAAGTTGATTCAGCTCGGTATTTTGATTTGTGCAATGAAGCAAATATAGCGTGACTAATGCGTTAATAGTTACTTAGTGGCTTTTGAGAGTGCTTCCAAGTTGTGGGCTGAGGCTTTGCATTCGTGCGAGCGTCTGGCACACGACGGGTGCACTGCACTGAAAACTCTTTCCCGGAGAAGAAAAGCTCACGCGAAAGTGTGCTAGATCATACGTGGTCTAGGTCAGAAATGACCCCCAGGAAGGCTGCAAAGGCAAATGGAAGACAAGGAAGTTGACTCAACGAATCAAGTGGTAGAAGGATGCAATCGTAGTGGATGTAAAATACATATTTCGTTGCACCCTGGCTGCATATTGCTCAACATTGCGCATTTGTATACGACCTGCAAGCCAGACAGTCCACGATATTTCGTCTGATTAAATGCATTGATTAAAGCAACATGAATGGCTATTGATTTGAAACCCATGTAATTGTTTAATCTTTCACATGAATTTAACTTTTATCAATAGGGCTGTTGAGATATAATTTGTTACTGCGGGCAATAACACTTGTGCGCCTTGTCGAAAATGTGAGCATTTGGATTTGATTTCACCAAGAAGGGAAACATGTGTCGCTGGAATGAAGTTAACATGAACACTTCGAATAGTCTGCAATGATAGCCGGGGAATGTGGAACGACCATGCATCGAATTCTACAGAGGAGAACAGTGCGCAAACTTCGCTTCGTCTGGGTATTCATGGCCATGGTGGCTCTGTCGCTCGCCGCCTGTAGCGCACTATTTACGGCGTGGACCTGGAGACAGACGCTGGACCTGTCCCAGTCCGTTAAAACTCTGCAAGACCGATTGGAGCAAGTAAGTAGCCATGCTATGTCATTATTATATATATATATTTATATATATATATATATTTATTTATATATATTGCAATTTTACCAAGTAAATTTGCATTCCATGCTTTCCACACTATCATCGGTTATTTAAGTGATAATGCCCGAGAAGCCGGTGTTTGGAGGATATATTGTCACGGGTATGTATAATACATGTATATTACACATTCGGATTTTGTAGAAACGCTAACGTAGCATGTGTGCATCAATTCGTCTTGGTCTTGCCATTGTAAATTACGCACGCTCTCACTCTGTAGGCCTACTCCAAGTTATTATTTCTATACTAACAATTTGAAGCAGTTGAAGTGACTGTTGAACAACTTCTTTGTCTCTGGAAAATGCAAAGCCATATTTTAATTCCCCCCTCCTCTACGCCCAAGCTTTGTGGCGTTAAGTTGTACACAAATAGCGGGCCACTTCTCTGCTGGTGACCTGCGCATTCTGGGGACTGCTCTAGAGGCAGTTTTATTGCTTACAAATAAGTGTGCTCAAGCCGTGGAGTTATTGCTTATAGTTTCCCTGCCAAGTTTAATCGTTCTACTGCCAGTTGTGTTCCAATTTTAGCCCAATTTACTGGAATCCCTTGACTTCTTGGCTCGAGCGCGCATTATAGCCAACTGACTTTGCACTGAACTGAGGCATTGAATTGCGTAAAACAGAGTAGACCTTACTGTGGTTAAGCGATTTGCAACATGTAAAGCCTACTAATTGCAGGTAGGCTAGGCTACCACAGGTGGTATAATTCTGTAGGTGAAAGTATTGCTTTCAAATGCATAGTACAATTATTTCTATACATCATCGTAATGCACACTGTATTACATTGTAACAATTTACCCAGCACTGGTCTTTTAACACAAGTGACTGATCTTTTCATTCATTCGCAACTCATCTTTATTAATAATTCATTATGCATGTGCATCCTCAAATAGTCTACTTATGCACTTAATACACATGCACTCAATGTCACTCATGGTGTGTCTGACAGTAGGCTACCAGTGACCTGACTCTGCCATCTGTTGATACTTTTTGCAAGCACTCAATGAGCTGGCCTGGGACAGTTCAAGTCCCCAATAAATGTAACCTCTAGTCCAGGCAGACCTGAGTACATCAAAACCACCCCATAGGCTGCACGCACCGACACACTAGCGGTATATTGAAACCTACTTCCTCCTCTTTGGCATATATACGGCAGGCCCCAGTCCTTCATAAAGTTCAAGTTCACTTTGCTAGCTTGACAAATTTTAGCACAGCGTTATTTTTCCCTTCCTGCTTCTCAGTCTCAGCAGGGAAGTTAAGAAAGGGAGTTAAGAAATGTGAGGAATGCGGGCACTAAAAACACCATTAGTTGTCACAACCGGTTTAGGCGGAAGTGGTTGACCTATTCTAAGCCTTGGAGTTACAGCGTGATACTGCCAGATACTGGAAGACGATTTGTTTATGTGGTTTTGCTGAAATCTTTTGTCTGTGTAAATTTGCAGCGGGAGCCAATTTGAAGACTCAATGGTCTCTCTGACGGTTCCATTCTCTCTCTCTCTTTCTTTCCCTTTCTTGATTTCTTGCTCTCTGCCTGTCTTTCTCTTTATTTATCTCTCTCTCTCTCTCTCTCTCTCTCTCTCTGTGCAACAGGTGAACACTCAGCGTAAGGCCATTGTCCAACTCATCATGGAGAAGAGAGAGTTGCTGGTTGGGCAAAGGGTGAAAAGAGATGGTACATGCCTGTGTGTGTGTGTGTGTGCTGGCGTGCCTGCATGCTGATGTGTGTGTGTGTGTGTGTGCTGGCGTGCCTGCATGTTGATGTGTGTGTGTGTGTGTGTGTGTGAGACTATTTGTGCATGGAAGCAAAAAAAGGATCAAAATAGCACTACACCTCAAGTACACTCTACTACAGACAATGCCTCTTTCTCTGCATCCCCATCATCATACATGCAATACAT